>NW_022106189.1:21946132-21947608 GCF_000313985.2 Echinops telfairi | reverse complement strand
ATGAGATACCACCTAACACCCTCAAAGATAGCCCAATTCAAAAAATCAGAAAGCAACAAGTGTTGGAGGGGCTGTGGTGATGTAGGAACTCTCATTCACGGCTGGTGGAACTGTAGGTATGTACAGCCACTATGGAAATCGATTTGGTGATATCTAAAACAGATGCAAATTGAGCTATCATACCACCCAGCAATCCCCCTATGGGGCACATACCCACAAGAGGCAAGAAATAAACCACGGCCAGACATCTGTGCTCCAATGCACATCACAGCACAGTTCACAATCCCAAGGAGTTGGAAACAACCCAAATTTCCATCAACAGAAAAATGGTTAAAAAACTGTGGTACATACATACAATGGAGTACTAGGCATCACTAAAAAGCTGTGATGAACACATGAAGCACATCGCCGCATGGGAAGAACTGGAGGAAATTATGTTAAGCGAAGTAAGCCAAGCACAAAAGGACAAGTACAACATGATCCGCTGAGGTAAGCTTAAAACAAAAAAAATGCAAAAGGGTATAGGGAGAAAGCTAGTATACAAACATCCCTGGGGAGAGGTCCAGGTAGTATGGCAGGGGCCAGACCAAATTGAGGGATACATATGGTAGCCAACTAAAAAGGAGGGGGAAAAAGAAGAAATGGGGATCAGGTGAACGGGGGACTAAACCACCCAAGGGGAGGGCATTGTTTATATCTCCACAGGGAAAGAGGGACTAGACTTCAACCGGTTTTCCAAGATGTGAATGCAACATAACGGCATGATGCAGGAAACCAGTAGAGAGATCTGAGGGGCCAAACCCAATCCCAACTACGTGGATAGCTGCCGCTCCCCCAGAAGAATTTACTTCAGAGGATAGCACTGAAGCTGCAGCTCAGGGAGAGTGACATGTTTGATTAGAGCACACAGGAGCAAATGAAGGAGGAGGAAGAGAGAATGGAACACATCTTGGCCCACCAAATCTTGAGGACGATATTCCCACTCAGAGCAGCCAATGCACAGAGAGGACCATATGGCCGGCCCCACTATGAGACACAACATCCCTCACTGACCCAATAACCCTACAGGGGACAACACTGGAGACACAATGTGGGAATTGCGCCCTATGTGACCCCACCACACCAAGGAAAACACTAAGGGCATGCAACAGAACAGCAAAGGGAGCAGAGCAAGGAAGTCCCGAAGGAGTACCAAAAATAGACTTTGGGGCCAGGGCATGGCACTCCATCAGACTTCAACCGGAAAACACTCCTAAAGGTCAAGAAACAGACCTTGAACTATTTACAGGCTTTTCTTTCTGTTGCTGTTGTTTTGTTTTGTGGCTTTTTTTTGCTCTGCCTTGTGTTTGTGCGTATTATTACCTCTGCAGGTCTATCTAGATAAGATAGTCTGGATAAACAATCTGGAGGAGAAATCAATGGAACCAGCAGTTCGGAGGGACATGGAAGAGAGGGGAGAGGGGAAAATAAGTGGTG
>NW_022106189.1:21919512-21944873 GCF_000313985.2 Echinops telfairi | reverse complement strand
AAAAGGGAAGAAATATAAGGAGGCTTCAACAAGTTCGTGTAAAAAATGGATTATATGTCAATTCAATTTTTCCATCAAATTGTTGAAGGTCCTTGGTATAACCAGAATATTCCTTGGAGGCAAGAATAATGAGACTTCAACTCACTTTCATTGGCTATGTCATCAGGAAAAACCAGTCACTGGAAAAGGTCATCATGTTGATAGAGAGCCACCAAAACCAAAAGATTCTCTCAGTGAGCTGGATTGGCACACACATACACAAAAAAAATCACAACAAGGAACTCAAACACCAAAGACCACAAATATCATGCAGTACTGGGCACCATTTTATTCTATTAGAAATAAACTCACCAGGAGTGGGAGCCCACTAGCTAACAACCAACCACAGCAACAACGTCCGCTATCTTATAAGATTGTTTAGAATGTTAAAACACAGAACATTATCCAGCACACTTAAACATTAAGTCCCCTTCCCCTGTTAGCTTGTTTCCTCGTTTACATGTTAACTCTGGCTTGTGTATACTGGTCTGTCTCAGACAGAATTGGCTTGATGGCAGTGAGTATAAGACAAGGACTTGGCACAAGTATGACTCCATGAGAAGAATCTTTCATTATGTTCAAGGAATTTAGGTCCAGAAATGCAAAAATGACCTCAATAAAGGCATGTGTCATCCACAGAAGCGATAGGAATAGTGTAAGGATATGGACTGCATGGTTAATTGCCCCCAAGAGCAACTGCCTCCCTTGCCATGAAATCAGAACAAGGCTGTGCCCAGTTATCATTACTGAACATTTTGATCAAAGACTTTGTAGAAAAAAATTTATCAAAAGGGGGAGAATGCAGTACAGAATTTCAAATTCTCATCGACTCTAGATTTCCAGGAGCAATGAAATTTGGAGAAGCTCTGAGATAATCTTCAAATCTTAAACCAAAAATATCCCCCAAAGTTGTCATTAAACCAAACAGGAATTTAGCTTAACTAGTAAAAATAGTCTGCCCTGACCATTTAAGAAGTATCTATATGGGATTGAAGTAGCAACAACAGCTTGAAAGATTAGATAGGAACTGTTAGGCACAGTGAATAATCTATGTTAGGAAAGAGGAACAACTCAAAAAATGAGAGTGAGAAAGATTGTATAACTCAAAGAATATAAACCAATGTTACTAAAATGTATATGTAGAAAATATTGATTCGTATATTGCTATATATCATCTCAGTGGCAATAAATTAAGTGATTTTAAAAGCATTTGCCTTCACTGTGTGACAATGAAGGAGGCATGGTAGAATTTGTGTTGGGCTGCTAACTGCAAGGTCAACTGTTCAAACCTACCAGTTGTTCCCAGGAAGAAAGATGAGGTTGTGTGCTTCCTTAAAGATTTACAGTCTCAGAAGCCCCATGGAGCTGTTCTAATTTATCCTATATGATCACTAGGAGTCTAAATGGGCTGGATGGCAATTGTTCTTGTTTGTTTATTTGTTTGGTTTTTGGTGTTCCAGTTTTCTCAGTTAGTATAAGACAGGGACTGCACACCAATATATAATAATCACAATTGATATTTGACTGCAAAGATTTCCCAGCCCTAAAATGCATGTTAACTTTTTTCCTTTTTCATCTCTTTAAAAATCCTACTGAATATGCAGTAGGCATTCAAATAAGATGTGCTGACTGTTTTTAAATGAATGTACTCAATATGATAATATCTTAGAGTCATTAGATGCCAGGTGATGACTAGATAACCCAGGGCAACAGTAATAGGAATAGATATCAGGTCAACCATTCCTAATTTTTACAAATCTTTACAAGAGAATTTAAAATCAAAACAAACAAAAAGTTCCTGTTGAGAGGCAGAAGATGGTATATGATGATCTACGATGGAATATTATAGTTTTCTAGTAGAGCAGATTTGGATATGCTCCAATTTCTCCAGCTTCCTTTTGATCCCCAAGATGAGTGTATTGATCTATTTCTCATTTTGAAATTGGATGGATATTCATCATGGAGAATTACACATGAGAGGAAACAATGAAGAATAAAGGTTATGAAATATTTCAAAGTTCTGGTAGACTGTGGTCTCACTTTAACTTCTGAGATAGTAATGAGGAAGCCTTATTGTGTTTATTTTGTTTTAATTTGCATTCAATTAAATGCACATATTTTAATTGTACAGTTTTAAGAGTTTTCACAACATATACATCTTTGTAATTACTGCTACAATCAATACACAGAACAATTTCATCATTCTATATCCTCCTGTCAACTCTCCTCTCAAAGCAGCCAACTGATCCAATTTCTATCACATTACTTTAGTTTTGGCTTATCTAGAACTTCAAAAAAATAAAATAATACAATGCCCACACTTTTGTGCCTGACTTCTTTTGCTCAACATTATGCTTTTGAGATTTATTCATGCTGTTACGTTCACCAAGAATATGTTCCTTTTTATTGCTAACCAGCCTTCATAATTTGTATGTCCATTCACAAGTTCATGAACATTTAGGTTGTTTGCAATTTGGGGTTGTTCTGAATACAGTTGTTATGAACATTTTAGACTTTGGGGGACATATTTTATATTTATCTAGTAAAAATACCCAGAAGTAGACTTGTGGGTAGAGTAAATCTATGCCACTATCATTTTACCCTTTTATCTTTAAGGCTGATGCTCAAAATGCTTTGTGGTGGTTAAGGCTATATGTCAGCTTGACTAGCCCTTGATTATCAGTGGTTTGGCATTACATAATGATGTAGTTATTCTTTATATTGTGATAGGATGTAATCACCTTCATGATGTGATCCATCGATTGTAGGAGGGGTTTCGTCAGAGATGTGGCTGCACCCAATAACACTGGAAAAGCTTACTAGCTGTTTTGCTCTCTCTGGATCGTGCATCTGACATCATCATCATAAGACCATCAATGGCAGGCAACAAGAAAGGTGGAATTCTCCCTCATTCCCAATCCTCCTGGTGAGCAGAGAAGTGGCCAGCCCCTTTGCTCACATACCTAGGCTCTTCCTGAGGTAGGGATGCCATCTTCATAGATTGGAGACCTAGAGTACCACCTTCTTGTTTAGAGTTGTATGAGCACTGACTCGTCAGAACAGCAGAAATCAGTCTGTCATCGGCCACTCTGGATAGGCAAGAACTCCTTCCATAACGACCCTCCCTGACCCAGCTGCCCTCTGGATCTGAAAGAGTTCCTCCTAGAGTAGTGGTTCTCAACCTTCCTAATGCCACGACCCTTTAACACAGTTCCTCACGTTGTGATGACCCCCCGACCATAAAATTATTTTCACTGCTACTTCATAACTATAATTTTGCTACTGTTATAAATTGGGCAACCCCTGTGAAAGGGTCATTCAGCACCCAAAGGGGTTGAGACCCACAGGTTGAGAACCGCTGTCCTAGAGCAAACACTTTAGCCATAGCTAACCCCTGAACCTGCATTAGCTAATACTGGATCAATCCCTGATTCCAGAAAACAAATGAGTTAGCAGAAACTCCATGTAAGATGAGACATCCCACTCCTTTACCCTTTCACCCTCTCCATTTTTGTTAGTTATTTTTGTTAGTTCTTTGGGTGGAAGAGAGTGATGCCAGGTAGCCTGAAGGCCACAGTTTACCCTCTCTAAGTCCTGCTCTTGTCCCAATTTTCTCCTTTCCTTTTTTTCCCCCTTCATTTTCTTTCCCTTCCCTTGCTTTTTGTCCTTTTTCTTCTATGCTTTCTTTTTTCTATTTCTCTTTTATTCTCCCTTCTTTATCTTTTTTCTTTTGGATTTTTTATTCTCTTCCGTTTCACTTTTCTTTTCCCTCTCCCCAGTTTCTGCTTATTGTATATATATATATTTTTTTTCTCTTCCCTTGTTTTATTGTCTTCCATTTTTATTTTAAGTTATTGTGGTAGTTACATAATTTTGTGAGTCTAGCCTGTCAACCAAAGTACAGCCTAATGGTGCCTACTTGTGGGTGTGGCTGTCTCAGAAGGGGGTCCTGGGAACCTCCCCCTCTCTCTCTGCCTTCACCTTCCCCAATGGAGCCACTGAGAGACTTGCCAGAGTCCTGTGATGAACTGCACCATTGGATCCACTTGACTTTGCCCTCACTGGCCTGTGATCTTCCTGCATTCTACATCATTGCATATGGCCACATGAGTTTGAAGAGGGGTTTATGGACTAGCATCACATTTATGGTCTTGAGTTGGACTGAGATGGGATGTTTTTCTGATATACAGTGAACCCTCGCCACTTCGCGCTTCGACTTCCGCGGCTTCACTCTGTCGCAGTTTTTGCGTAACAGCGCATGCTCTGCCATTACTGCCACTGATTGGCTCATACTGTACACGCTTGATGCCATAAATAATATAATAAATAATAAATGATAATTGTAACGTCCAAAATGTTTTACTGTATTTTCCCTTTTTCGTTTAATAAATTGGGTAATACGAGTGTAATGGTGACTAAAGGGTGTTTTTTCATGTCCTCTATGCTCTAACTACGAAAATATTTGATTTACAAATAAGGAATCCTACTTCACGGAATTTCGTTTATCACGGTAGGGTCTAGAACCGATTAACCGTGATAAACGAGGGTTCACTGTACCATGAAACGTATAAAGTGCCTTGGTAAGATTGACATATTTACTATGTTGAGCCTTCCAATCCATGAGCATGGGATGTTCTTCCATTTGTAGAGGTCACTTTTGGTTTCCTGTAGTAGGGTCTTGTAGCTTTCCTTGTATAGGTCTTTAATTTTTTGGTTAAATATATTCCTAGATATTTCAATTTGTTCTTGGCTATTGAGAATGATACTACCCTTTTGATCTACATTTCCATGGTCCTGTCCAATGTACATAGCAAACCTATCAACTTCTGTTTTTTGCTCTTGTATCCTGCCACTCTCCCATATTCCTCTATCGCTGTAAGTAGTCCCATTGTGGAGCTTTTGGGATTTTCAATGTATAGAATAATGTATAGAATAGCGATAGTTTCACCTCCTCCTCTCCTAGTTGGATAACCTTAATGTCCTTCAGCAGTGAGATCTTAAAAACTCATGAATTGCCATCTAGATCCAACTTTTGGTCTCTGCCTGCCCAAAGGAAAGAAGATGAAAATAGAAAGACATATGCAAAAAGATTAGTCCAGTGACTAATGGACCACAAAAGCATCTGTCTTCACAATCCTGAAATCAGAACTAGGTAGTGTCCAGCTACCACTACTAATCTCTCTGGAAGATATAATATTAAGAAGTCCAGGATAGAGTGGGAGAAATATATAGAACAAAACAAAAATAACTATAAAAGGAACCAAGCTTATTTATAACCCTATGGCTATAAAGACTGAAGAAGAATCAATGTGTTTGAATTGTGGTGCTAGTGAAGAACATTGAAAGTACCACAGACTGCTAAAGAACAAACAGATTTGTCTTGGAAGAAGCACAGTCAGAGTGCTCCTGAGAGGCAAGGATGGCGAGACTTCATCTTACGTACTTTGGATGGGTTGTCAGGAGAGACCAGTCCCTGGAGAAAGATATCATGCTTGGTAAAGTAGAGGGGCAGTGAAAAAGAAGAAGGTCCTCAATATGATGGATTGACATTGTGGCTGCAAAAATAGCCTCAAACATAAGAAAAATTGTAAGGATAGGCACAGGACCAGGTAGTGTTTTGTTCTGTTTTGCATAGGATTGCTATGACTAGACAGCACTTAACAACATAACAACATGGCTATAAACCCAAAGAGTCATCCTGGGATGTATATTATTGATTCACATCTTTTTTTTTTTAAAAGGCAAACTCACTGCCATTGAGCCAATTCTAACTCATATTGACCCTACGCAATATAGTAGAACTGCCTGATTAATCCAAGACTGTAAATCTTTATAGGAGTAGAATGCCTTGTTTTCCTCCCATCCCATAGCTGGTGGTTTCTAACTGCTAACCTGTGGTTAGCAACCAAACACATACCCATTTTTTGAAATACAGATATATTGGCCCTCCTACCAGAACTCTGGACTCATGTGGAGTAAGGTTGAGATTTTGCATTTTTAACTAACTTCCAAGTAATGTTGATGCTGCTGGTTCACAGATCTTACTTTACATGACATTGATCTCTGATCACGTAACTCTCTGTTGAGATAACTGAATTTTAGTTAAGGAAGGTAACGAAGGTTATCTAACAAGTTAAAAATAGGTGTTGAGCCTATTGTGTCATCCTTGAAATCTTACCCCTATACTTCTGGTACTCAGAATTGGAATTTCATGAACCAATTAAATTATAATTATCTAGAGTTACTTCCGTATTGGGGGGAATTTATATACCTGTGTTTGCTACCTAGATTGTGTGTCAATTTGACTGGACCAAGATTCTCATGATTTGATTGTTAAGGCCTAATCCTCCATGATGTAACCAACACAATGGAATCAACTCCTTAATGGAATCCACTGTGACCAGCCCTTCAAATTTACACCTTTACTTATGTCACAGCCCTGTTGCAATGGAAAGGAAGTTTCCCTACAGAGGTAGCCTACTTCCTATATAAGTAGATGCTATGGAAAAACGTGCTTGTTTTTTGCTGGATCTGGCATCTGGCTCATTGACCAGTGCCCTGGTTCTTTGACACAGTGCCCACTAATCCAAGAAGCCATCATCAACCTGACATCTGACATTCTGACCTTGGAACTGTCTGCCTTTGCAGGCACGGACTTGTGTGGAATTGGGCAGGACTTGCCCTCTTCTACAACTGTGTAGATATTTATACATATACCGTGTGTGTGTGTGTGTGTGTGTGTGTGTGTGTGTGTGTGTGTGTACACTCACCAGTTTTGTGAGCCATTATATACAATCACTGGTTTTGGTTCTCTAGAGAATCCATCCTAAAATACTGTGTGTGATGTAATCTCAGAATAAGTGTGTTTTTGAATGGAGCAAAATTTGCTTTGAGAAAAACTCACCAGCTTGCTTACTTCTTGATTTACCCTAAATGAAGAAACCATCCCCTGGGATTAGGTGTTCTAAGGGACCATTCATTAGTATTCATTGCTGAAACACATTTGCAGGGACCACATAGATTGAGCTCTACATGGACCCTTCATTTGATTTCCAGATTGAGTATTTGCTTTCTTTACCTAGACAAAAGTTTGACTACTGCTTGATTCATTTTACTCCCTTCTTCTTTGTCATTAGAACAAATCTAAATGGCTCTGCTGACAAACACCACTTTGGAAACATCCTGATTCTGATAAATGTTTTCTTTAAATGCCTTGAAAGTATTATTAGCATAGGTGCTTGTTTGGCTCTGAACTCCAGTTCTACTGAGCACCATTCAGTAGAAGCCAGAAGCCAGCTTGGGAGGTGACAGTGCCCTTCGGCAAACCTTGCAATTAGTATACAGAACCTCTGTGAGTGACTCTGAATGTTTAAAGGAACTTGTTCTTTTTTTATTTTTTCTATTTCTCCCATTTTCAAGGTCCCAAAGGAGAGCCCAATTATTCACTCTCATAAAAAAGGTCATTGATTATCTTGAAAATCTAGGCCAAAAAAAGATAGCAACACTGACTGCTCAGCTGTTTAAATCGTTAGCTTTTTATTAATAGATATAATTGTTTTTCACACCTTATTAAATAACACGAAGAGCAGAAAAGAAACAGTATTATTGGTGGTTTTTAGTCAGGTTTCTATAAGTCTCAGTCATAAAGCAATTATTCAACAAATGAAGGAAGACAGCATAATCCATAACTGCACTAAATATCTATTAGAGGGATAATGTCTCATTTTAACGTAAAGTAAATAAATGGTATACATTTCAAGGAAAGTATTTTTCTTTATGCACTTTACCACTTCATGAAAACAAATCACAATTAAATATTTTTAATGATTATATGTTGGGTAAAAATTAATACACCATTATTTTCTAATATCTTTATCGTGATAATAAATTAATATCAGTATTATTAAAATTACTATAAACTTTAAGAAGAATAATCCCTGGTGGCAGAGTGGTTAAGCTGTTCAATTGCTAACTGAAAGATCACTGGTTCAAACCCACTAGGACCTCTGAGGGAGTAAAATTTAGCAGTCTGCTTCTATAAAGGTTTGCAGCAATGGAAGCCTTAGGAGGCAGTTCTACTCAGTCCTATAGGGTCAAAGTGATGACTAGGAATTTACCTGGCAGCAAATGAGTTGGGTTTACAACTATGTTATTGTTAGGTGCAATCCAGTCAGTTCCAACTCAGAGGGGCCCTGTGAACAACAGATTGCACCATCCTCACCTTTCTTCTTATATTGGAGCCCATTATTGCAGCTACTGGGCCAATACATCTAGTTGAGGGTCTTCCTCTCTTTCACTGCCCCTCTACTTTACCAAAGAAGATGTCCTTCTCTAGGGACTGGTCTCTCCTGATAACATGTGAGTGAGACAAAGTCTCGGTATCCTTGCTTCTTTCAAGACAGATGTGTTTGCTCTTTGGACCGTCTATGGTACTTTCCGTAATCTCTGCGGGCACCATCATTCAAATACCTAAATTCTTTCTTCACTCTTCCATTTTCCTTGTCAAACTTTCACATGCATATGAAACAATAACTATAGTTCATTTAAAAAAATACTTCCCTTGGCAACTTCAATCTTTTCTCTGTTTCTGGTTTTCTTTACATTCTGTGGAACAAATATGGACCCAAACTCAAAATCATAAAAGGCACCAGGTGTACTGGTTGAATAGAGACTAGTAAAATATCTATGATCATTAGTCATACTTCAAGTCTAGAATTGAACTTAACTCTGTGTTAGAATAGTCAACCAGATGAGATCAAAAGGACAGCATTTGCCCAAGGACAAATACAAAAAGTTAAGAAAGAAGGTGGACTAGAACAAGGAGGAAGTGGGATAAGTGATGGTAATTTAGGATATTACAATACATGAGCTGGAAACAAACTTATGAATTTTTTAATGTAAAACATATCTACTCTGTAAATCTTTCTCTAATCATTATCTTAAAATTTTGAAAAGAAAAAAAAATCACTTGTTCTATTCTAAGGGTTTTATAGCATCACTGCAGTAAGTCAACACAAACTCTGGCAATAGATACTCATCATTTGTTGTTGAAGAAACTGAGGCTATGAGAACTTGCCTTAATACCTTAATTCCAATCAACTAATAAGTAGATGACCTGTGTGGGAATCACAGATACCTACCTGATGCCAATCCACTTTCCTTTCCCCTCCCATACTACCACCAGAGAGAGCTGAAACATAGCACACCTGATAGAATAAGGCTCAGTGCTCAGTAAAATGGACTAGCCAAGGTATCATCTTGAGTAGCACACTCAATGTTCCCTACCGTCCATTTCCTGTTTTCCTTCCGCTACACTTGGTGCCAGAGGCCTGCCGTGAAGTGTCTGGGTGACCGCTGTTTCAACACCTCTGACCAGCTTCTTAACTTTGCTAGAAGGAGCACTGGTGGCGCTGTGGGTTAAGCCCTGAACTGCTAACCTAAAAGGCTGCAGTTCGAACCCACCAGATTTTCCACAGGAGAAATATGAGGATGGCTGCTCCCTGAAAGATTTACATTCTTGGGAAAGGAAGCACGAGGAATCACCTCCACTAATTCCACCAGCACCAACCACGCAGGACCTGAGGGGGGCACTGCCCAGCATCTCATCCTCCCTGCTGCTGGCTGCCAACCTCCTGGGTCTTTGTTATTTGTTTAAAATAACAATAAATGACACTGTTTTGGTGCATTCAAAAAAATATTTATAGTCCAACAATCTGTTAAAACATGGTGGATTAGTATGAAATTCTACATGTGCAGAGGCATGCATCCCCTGAGGATATTAAAAAAGCGTATCATAATTTGGGACTGAAGTGGCATCCTGAGAAAAATCCTGAGAATCAGGAGGAAGCAGAGAGGAAATTCAAACAAGTATCTGAGACATATGAGGTGTTATCAGATACTCAAAATCGGGACAAATATGGCAAAGAAGGATTAAAGGTGGGTGTGGAGGTGGAAGTCATTTTGATAGTCCATTTGAGTTTGGCTTCACATCCTGTAATCCAGCTGGTATCTTCAGGGAATTTGGGGGTGGAAGGACCCATTTTCATTTAACTTCTTTGAAGACCCATTGAAAATTTGAGGGGAGTCTCATAGCAGCCGAACCTGAGGCACAGGATCCTTTTTCTATGCCTTCAGTGGGTTTCCCTCTTTGGGAGGTGGATTTTCTACTTTTGATACAGGATTTGGTTCATTGGGTCACAAGGGCCTTACTTCATTCTCTTCCATATCATATGGTGGCGTGGGCAACTTCAAATATATATCAACTTCAACCAAATAATGGCAGAACAATCACAATGAATAGAAGTGTTGAGAATGGTCAAGAAAGAGTAGAAGCTGAAGAAGATGGCCTGTTACAGTCCGTAGCAATAAATGGAAAGGAGCAGCTGCTGCGCTTGGATACCATGTAATTCAAGGCACACATTTAACAGAAACATTAAACTCTTGTAAGCAACATTTGAGGATGACCAGGAACATTTTCTGAAGATTTCAAATGAATTTTACTTTCAGTTAACTGTCCCTAATCTGAAGTGTGTTAGTCTAGTTAGACTAGAGAAACAAATCCATGGACACACATATGTGTATAAGAAAAAGATTTATATGCAAGAGGAATTGAACATTGAGAAAATTTCCCAACCCAGTCCAGTCCAAGGTCATAAGTCTGATATTAGCCCATATGTCTGACACCAATCTATAAAGTCCTCTTCAGACTCACAAAACGCATGCAATGAAGCCAAATGCAGGAAGATCACAAGCCAGTAGGTAGAAAGTCTTTGGGTCCAGGGGCACTGTAAGCATCTCCAGCTTCCGAGGTCTGGTTGCATCCATGTGGCTTGTCTTCTGCAATGTCTTCCAGAAAGTGGCAGAGAGAGAGAGAGCAGTGTCTTCCGCCTCCAAGGAGGAAGTACCAGATTTCCCAGAATTCTCAGGAGAAGGCCATGCCCACACAGAAGTCTCATTGGCTATCTCCAGATTGACTATCTCCAGCCTAGACTCCACTCCTACACTCTTAATACTTAAATTGACACCAGATTGGGTGACTACCACATAAAGTATTTATAAACCGCTCGTTGGAGCACCTGTCTGTCATAGACTTTTGAGTTTATTGTTGGGACCAGTTTATTGTTGGGACCACATTAAGAGAACCGGTTTTTGTTTTGTTTTGTTTTGTCTTTAAAATGGTTGTACATTTATGCATACACTTGTTTTTATTAAACTTAATCCAAGGTGAACCGTGACTCTTTAGTGGAGCTAGGAGAAAATTGCATGCTAACACCAGCATGGATCTTGCTTTTTCCCATTTTCTTTGAAACGTGAGCCAAGTTGTTTCAGTCTACTGTGAAGTTAACATAGCCAGGATGAATCTCCGACAAAAGTCCGTTCTTCCTTTCTTACTTGTTAAGTATTGAGTCGTGAAAGATAATACTTTAATGGTCATACACTTCTGGTTTAATATAAATTAAGGATGTATTCTAGTTGAGCATGAACGCTTACAACCTAGCACGTTTTGAAAATTGTTTAAATATGTAATGTTAAGCTTAGGTTTAAAAGCAAAGCTGGTAAAATGGGTCTTGTCGTTTGCTTAAAAATAATAAATGCTAATGTGTTTGGTGCATTCAAAGAAAGGACTTATGGTCTTGAAACCCTTTGTAGGATCACAGTCAGAGTTGACTGGGTGGTCATGGATAACTTTAGTAGCAGAGAAAACTGCTAACTTTGCTTTGTTTGACTGAGTTAAATTACTTACTAATAAAACCCTCCTACTTCTTGCTTCCCCAGCCAAGAACACTGCAGCAATATGGAAATTTGTTCACAATGGCCAGACAGCATGTCCAATTAGCCCGGGATAAGGAAGGGGGTGCACTAAATCTAAGAAAACCATAAACTTGACTTTATGCAAGCATCGTTAACAATTCCTGAAATGAGCCCCTCTTCTTAATATTTTCTAAGTCAATACAGATCATTCTGACATGGAAAACAGATGGTTTCTAGAGTCACATAGACTTGGGTTACTGAGTTAGTTTATTGTGCCAACCTGGCGGATGAACACATGTGGGATTAATTGAAGGGCGGAGGGATACATGGCTCACTGAACCTCGCCTTTCTAGTTCTCGGGTCTCTTGCTTTCTGATGGTCGGGCCAGGGTGAAGCTACCTTGGCCAGTTCCTTGCTTTAGCTGGCGGGGCTCACTTCCTGCAAGATGTCCCTGAAGAGAAGCCACATGGACCTGCCCCGATGCAGCCCTGGGTGCTGGAGCAGCCGCATGGAGATCCCTGCCAGCACTGAGATGTTTACACGCTCACTGACTCGGCTTTCCTCCTGCAGTTGGCATCATTGCATCTGTTTTGTGAGATGGAGGAGGACTTTGTAGATTTGTATTGAGTATATGAGTTAATGTTGGACTTGTGGGCTTGGGCAGCGTTGGGGTGGGATGTTTTCTTGATGCACACTTAACCTTTATATAAAACTCTCTCTTATACATGAGTTTCTGTGGATTTGTTTCTCTAAAGTACCCAGACTATTACAGTTACCATTCCAGTTATTTGTTTAGTAGTTGTGTAACTACAATAAGTTATCCATTTTATGTTTTTAAACTACTACAAGGATATTTTGAGAATTTAAGGGGAATTATTTAAGGGGAAATATGAATAACAACCAATACATCAAATATGCTCACATAATTAACATTGGTCCACCTCCCTCTTTTGGAGACGTAATGGGGAAAAAGACATGTGCTTAACATCACTGATATCTTGGGGTACACTAGAGAATATTCATCAGATAAAATACTAAATAGAGCAGTAATACATTTACCTTTGTGTTTTTCCTTGACAGAAAAATATGTTAGTTGTCAACCATGCCCACAACCACCCATCTGTAAGGCTGTCGTATGGAATGGATTGTGTGTTTCCGTGAGGCTGGATGCTATGCCATGGGAATTTCAACTAACAGCAGGGTCGCCCTTGATGGGCAGATTTCATCAGTGCTTCCCAGACTGAGAGAAACTAGGAGGAAAAGAATGGCAATCTACTCCTCAAGATTATCAAGTGAAATCCCAATGGATCACAGAATATGTTTGCTGTGCATACTTTGGACTGATCACTGGAGGACATCATGTTTGGTGAAGAGGAGACCCAGGGAAGACAAGAGAACCCCTCAGTAATATGTGCTGATACAATAGCCGAATAGACTCAAACAATTATCATGAAGATGACATAAGATGGGGAAACATTTCAGTCTGTTATACAGGGGTTCATCATGAATCACAGCAGAATGAATGGCCAGCACAAACAACAGCTATGTCCCAGGTATAAAAGATGATAATAATACAGCTATTTAAAGAGGTAAGAAATGAGAGTTCTAGAAAGTGGGGCAACAGAGACAATAAGTCTGTCAGGACCCAATAATCAAGGATTACAGTGTGGTGAGCCAGGAGAATTATATGAATGACATTAAAACCACGCAAATGCTAGGCCCTGAAGAGCCCAGCACAAACCCTCCTCCGAATGAACTGTACATTTCCTTAGCTCAACATAACTTGGAAGAACTATATGATAGGATCCTGTTTGACCTCTGGAGGATCCTGTCCCTGTTAGCTATTTTCCTACAGTGGTCTTTTTTCTTCTTTGCATGTAGTTGTTATATGTAGATTCTAATTAATGTGCATACCATAAATAAAAAATGTGGCCAGCTTTTTGGGGTAACCAAATCAAGCAGGACTGCATAGTGGGGTGGAAAGTGAAGCTTCCAGAATCAGAGCTCCTCCTCACTACTTTCTCCACCTGAGGTAAGCATGGTCTCTGAAATTCTTTACAAATTGCTTCACTGCTTTACCACTCTCCCCTCTCCTATAAATGGAAGCAGAATGAGCCTTAGAATTAAAGTCTGCACCTGGCATTTAAGGGCCCAATGCAAGACAGTCATTGGTACCACCATTTTATTATATCACTTTTTCTAAGTAAACATCTCACTTTACTATAGCTTTCAAAAATCAGAGGGGACAAAAATAGTCTTTCTTTTAACTTCATCTGTAGCTGCCAGCATGTTTACCTGGATCTTCCCTAAATTAAAGAAAGTTAGGAGTTAATCAAATCTAAGCAGTAATTAGTTTCTCTGTTGTCATAAAATCTCATCTAATGGTAACAGGCATGATTCTAAAGAGAGTTGTGCTGCTCTGTTTCAGGCTAGAATAGCTCTTGTGCATTCATTTACTTGTTTCTTCATTTCCTTCATTCATTTACTTGTTCCTTCATCAAGCACCTTTTATGTTCTGTGCTATGCACTGGGCATATATAGAGGGATACACCAGACTCCTTATCACTAACATACTCAAATCTAGCACGTTTCAAAGAAAGAAAATAAACACTTCCATTAAATTTGCTACACTATAGAAAAACATAAACTGCCAAGAGAAGCATTTTTAGATGACTTAAATTATACTGGCCTTTGTGAAAGTCTTCTTGGAAGAAGCTACATATGGGCTAAAGTTTGACTTGCAACTAGGAATATACGGGATCATTTTCTTGGTTATCTAGTGCTGCTATAATAGAAATACCACAAGTAGAGGGCTTTAACAAAGGGAAATTTAGGTCTAAATTCAGAGTTTTGGCTCTAGGGGGAAAGCTCTCTTTATCCATTGACCCTGGAGGAAGGTTTTTGTGTCTTTGAGCTTTTGCTCTTGGGAGAGCTTCATGTGGCTTAGCATCTCTCTTCCTTCATCTCTGCATCTTGCATGCTTGTTTAGTCTTTTATATTTCAAAAGAGAGAGACCCATGACACAGTTTACACTGATTCTATATCATTAACCTAACAAAGACAACCCATTCCCAAATGAGATTATAACAACAGGCATACAACGCAAGTTTTGAGGATACATAATCATAACTGCAATGAAAGGAGAAAGTATATTGTAGGCAAAACTGGTTGAAGACTTCATTGTTGGGTCAATGGTGATAAGAATACTATAGGGTTATTGGGTTGTATAGGACTAGATCTCGATATAGGATTCAGGAAGGTACCTGGGAAGAACAGATCTAGAGCTGAGAGATCACACTTTCCATGGAGACTGTGGTCTTTGAAACTCAGAGTCTGGCCCCCAGGTGAGCTTCAGGTATTGCACATCTGAAAATGTGCCGATCTGAAGGTTTCTGGACAATGAAACAATGAGGGTCAATTCAAGCTCCTGCCAGGTTTAATTTTCCTCTTTTTTTTATTTCAGAGAATCCAGAATGTTAAGGTTGTCTGTTTTTCATTTAGTCCAAATATGAAGTTGAACTGAAGCATTGGGTCACAGCATTCTCTGGTCTTCTTCTTGCTCTGTATCCTGCTGGGCCATGTACTGGTCTTAAAATCAGGAAGTGAAACGACTTCTGCTACATTCTTTTTCATCAGTAATGGTTTGCTTATCCAGGGTCTCTTTCCTTTTCATATGAAATTGGTTATTCATTTTTCCATCTCTTTAAGGAACAAGTTGGAATCAGGATCAGGATTGTATTTGTAGATCATTTGCGGTAGCATGAATACTTTCATAATGCTAACACTTTCTTTCTGTTAGTTAGCAGTACTGTGATGGCTTATGCATTGCTGTGATCCTGGAAACTTTGACACTGGTATTTCAAATACCAGCACGGTCACCCAAAGTAAGCTTCCAGACTAAGAACAGAAAATAACGAATGAAGAAGCTGTCCATTTGGAAGGAATGAGCCCCTGAAAACCTTGTGGATAACAGTGGAACATTATCCGATACTGAAAAAATCATAAAAAGCAGCAGAATGTTCTAAAGGATAGTGCCAGAAGATGAGCCCCTCAGGTCAGAAGTCATTCAAAACATGACTGAGAAAAGAGATGCCTTCTCAAAGTAGAATCAACCACTCTGATGTAAATGGAGTGAAGCCTTTGGGACATTCATTTGTTGGTGGAGCACGACTCAATAGGAGAAGTGGCAGCTACAAACATCTATTAATAATTGGAACTTGGAATGGATGAATTCTGAATCTAGGAAATTGAAAGTCATCAAAAATGAAATGGAAGACCCAAGATAAATATTCTAGGCATTAGTGAGATGAAATAGACTGGTATTGGCTATTTTGAATCAGAAAATCATAAGGCATACTATGTTGGGAATGACAGAATCACAAGGAATGATGTCACATTCAACATTAAAAGGGACATTTCAAATCTACCTTGAAGTACAATGCTGTGTATGGCAGGATAATACCTATCACATACAAAGACATCCAATCAATTCAATTATTATTCAAATGTGTGCACCAACCACTAAAGCTAGGAATGCATTAACTATAGAATTTTGCCAACATCTTCAGTCTGAAATTGATCAAACATGTAATCAATATGCATTGCTAATTATTGGTGATTGGAATGCAAAACTTGGAAACCAAGAGGAAGGCTAGTACTTAGAAAATATGGTTTTGGTGATAGAAATGGACTCTGGAGATCACATGGTAGAATTTTGTAAGACCAATGACATTCATAGTAAATAACTTTTTTTGGTTTTTTTTTTAAATCATTTTATTAGGGGCTCTTACAGTTCTTATAATATTCCATGCATCAATTACATCAAGCATAATTGTACATATGTTGCCATTATCATTTTCTGAACATTTACTTTCTACTTGCACCCTTGGTATCAGCTCCTCTTTGTTCCCTCCCTCACCCCTCCCCCTCCCCGCTCATGACCTCTTGATAAAGTATAAATTAATATTTTTGTTTTTTCCTATATGATAATTAATTCTTGCGATAGGGACACAGATCTATGTACATATACTATATGTTAAATATTACAGTAGCAGACAGACATTGGACCTTTACTGAAGTACACCCTCAACACAAGAACTCTTTGTTCTAATAACCTGGCATTCTGTGATGCTCACCTTCCCAACACTATCGCTGAAGACAAAATGGGTGCATAAGCAAATGTGGTGAAGAAAGCTGATGGTGCCCAGGTATCAAAAGATATAACATTTGGGGGTCTTAAAGGCTTGAAGATAAACAAATAGCCACCTAACTGAGAAGCAACAAAGCCCACATGGACAAAGCACACCAACCTGTGTGATCATGAGGGGTCAGATGGGATCAAGTATCATACATCAGAAGACTCAAAACAAACAATCATATCAATGTGAATGGTGGGGGGGCCTAAAGAGGAAGGGAGAGCTGAATGGAGACCCCAAATCCATCTATAGACAATTGGATATCCTCTCACAGAAAGGTCACAAGGAAGGGACGAGCCAGCCAGGTTGCAACATAGCATCAATGAAACATACAACATTCCTCTAGTTCTTTAATTCTTCCTCCCCCCACCCCCCACTGTCATGACCCCAATTCTATCTTACAAATCTGGCTAGACCAGAGCATGCACATCGGTACAGATAAGAGCTCTTGACACAGAAAATCCAGGACAGATAAATCCCCCAAGAGCAATAAAGGGAGTAGCAACTAACTTTTTTTCAACACCACAAATGGTGAGTATACATGTGGACAACTCCACATGGAAGATACATAAAAACAAAATGTATTCCATCCATGGCAAGAGATGGTTTTGAAGCTCAATATCAGCAGCTAAAACCAGGTCAGGTGTTGACTGTGGAACAGACCATCCGCTGCCCATATGCAAATTCAGGTTGAAGCTGAAGTAAATTAAAACAAGTCCACAAGAGCCAAAATACGACCTTGAATGTATCCCGCTTGAATTTCAAAACATCTTAAAAACAGATTTGATGCGTTGAACACTAATGACAGAAGACCTGATGAGCTGCGGGTGACAAAGTATCACACATAAAGGTAGCTAAAGGTCATTAAAAAGACAAGGTCGCAGGGAAGAGGTGAGCTAGTCAGGGTGCTGTATAGCTCCGATGAAACCCACAACTTTCCTCTAGCTCTTTGGTGCTTCCTTCACCCCACTATCTATCATGGCCTCAATTCTACCTTACAAATTGATTAGACCAGAGCATGTACACCGCTACAGATAAGAGCCCGCAACACAGGGAATCCGGGACAGATAAACCCCTCAGGGCCAACAAGGAGAGTAAAGATACCAGGAGGATTAGGGGAGGGGGGGGGGGGGAGAAAGGGGAAATAGATCACAAGGATCAATCTAGGACACACACCCCCAGGAGGACAAATAACGGAAAAGTGGGTGAGGGGCGACAGAGGATGATGTAAGATATGGAAATAATCATCTATAACTTATCAAGGTTTCATGAGGGAGGGGAAAGGAGGGGGAAGAAATGGGGAGCTGATATCAGGGATCAAGTGGGAAGAGAATGCTTTGAAAAGAATGATGGCAGCGTATGTGCACATGTGCTTGACACACTGGAGGAATGTATGGATTGTGATAAGAGATGTTAAGAGCCCCGAATAGAAGTATTAAAAACAAAAAAAGACAAGACTGAAAGAAAAGATCAAAGTGAATGTCAGAGAGACTCTGAAACTTGCTCTTTATCATAGAGTGGCTAAGGAAAATGGAAGAAATGATGACGTCAAAGTCTAAATAGAAAATTTCAGAGGACAGCTTGCACAAAGTAAAATATTATAATGAAACGTGTGAAGACCCAGAGTTACAGATCCAAAATGGAAGAACATGCTCAGCATATCTTAAATGGAAAGAACAGAAGAAAACAAATCTTAAGTTGCAATACTGAAAGATTCAATGGGCAAAATATTGAATGATGTAGGAAGCATCAAAAGAAGGTGGGACAGAGTCACTGTACCAAAAAGAACTAGTTGACCTTCAACCATTTCAAGAGGTAGCACATGATCAAGAACCAAAGTACTGAAAGAAGTCCACGCTTCACTGAAAGCATTATCCAGGAAAGTGTAGGAATAAGGTGAAGGGAGCACCTTTCTGACTACCAGTTACTAGTGTGCGTATCAGTGTGGTCCTAGGTGAGCAAAGCCAGTTATCAAGTTGCTGGCCCAATCATAGCCTTGCTTCCAAAAATCCAAAATAATCATGCTCTTTTAGGCCACTCAACAATTCACCATTCTATTTGTCTTTGTTCACTGTTTTTGTTACATTTCTTGTAGCCAGTATTCATTCCACATCTTTATTCTCTCTATTGAAGCTCGGGGTTCCAGGATTATCTTTTATATCTTATTTCTTGTGGTTTTGTGGGTCTTTGTTGTAAAGGGTCTAAGTAACTTTTCTGCCAGAAGTCCTCAAACAGAACCTTAAACTGTATGTCAAAATATATCTTCCAAAATACAGGTTAATTTTGAACAAAAAAGCACAAATATACAAAACAAGTTAATGTTCCACTCTCCTAAACATTTCTGACTCTTTTCTAAACTGTTTCTGTTAACCATCTGCACTATCTCAAGAGATAATCATGTAGTCAACAGAATCAAGCCCTTTGTCTCAAAGATGTTGGTCCTCATATTCCCAAGAGTCTAGGAATACAATACTTTATTTGGCAAAAACTCTTTGCAGAAATTATGAGAGATCTTGAGATGAGAATTACCCTAGATGACCCAAATGAACCTAATGTGTCCTTTCAGAGGGGTGACAGGAATGTTAAAGAGGCAATGTGGCAATGGAAGCAGATATCACAATGAGGCAGGGCCATGGGCCAAGAAATGCAGGCAGCCTACAGATGCTGGAGAAACCAAGGAATATCGATTGTCTCATAGAGTCTCCGGAAGGAATGTGGCCCTGCATACAGCGTGATTTTAGTCATGTAAAACTCATGGAGAACTTTTGACGTCCAGAGCTACATAATACTAAATTCAGTAATACGGATAAGTATAACTACTATTTGTTGAATATTTGACAGTACTTTCAAATATATCGTACAATTTTATTTGTTTAACCTTTCTCTCTGAGTTGGACAAAACTTTTATCCTTCCCACTTTACAAATGAGGAAAATGAACTGTAGAGAGATTTATGGGCAGCCTAAGAGCACAGTCTATCATCATAAATTCCATCTTCCTCATTTTTGATACAAATATTTCCTTTAATTTCCTTGTAACTATCTCAAGCCATGAAATCAGAGGAAAGTGCATCTTGGTCCTGTTCTTCTGGACAATGCCCTCTGCAAACTCATTGTGATGTATAAGTTTATGAATATATTCTCATAACCCTATAATACTTCCCTAATATTCATGGTGTGCACATAAAATTCATCATCCCACTGATAACTTTAGCCATCCATTTTAGGATCTTCACACTTCCGCTGATCACATTTTGTAGAAGCAAAGAAAACTTATTCTCAAGTTACAGGTGCATAGATTGCTGCCTTCCCAAATCCTAGAGATTATGTGATCCATTCCCAAAGGGTTCATATACAGCTTTCAAGGTATAAACGCCACGCACAGTTGTTTTACACAATGCTAGTAATAATCATACGCAAAAAGATCATATTCTGGGATTGTTTAACAAGTCCTTATAAATTCACTCTCCAAGTGAATCCATTATTAGATTTCCATGCACAATCACCATCAGATGATCCCAACACAGCATTGCTAGTTGCCCACCATGGTACAGCCTCATGTTAGCTCAGGAAGTGGTCCTGTGGATCTTTTTTCCCCCCTCAATCCAAAGCTTTGATTTCCTGTAATCAATAACCCTTTTTTGTAATCTCAGCTTTCTTCGGTTGGAGAAGACCTCTCCAGGGGTGTGATTGGGGGAAATATTGTTCTTCACCGCACCATTTCATGCTACATGGGAAAAGGCCATTTGTTTCACCACCACACACCTAACTCTGAGGCATCACTTTAAATGACACTTTTCAGACAGAACAAACATGGGGGTAGGTGTTTTATAAACTTCATTTTATCTAATCTCCACAACCACCTCAAGCGGCAAGTACTCCAGGAGTGCTGAATTGATCAAGCAATCTATCAATTGATTTTACTGTTTTCACTGCTCCAAGACAAACTGCCTTTTTAAGAACCTCAGCTTCTCCACTGCCATCCTACACCCATGGCCTTTTACGAACATTAACTACTTTTGTAATCTTTTGTTCGTTATGCTTAAGAGCAGGCGAAATGGCAGGTATGCCTTGTGATTAGATCTTTACAGCAGAATGGATTTGATTTTTTACATAAATGAACAAACCCATTTGTCTACCCCTGTGCCACAGTCCTAGAAATCCATCATAGTTTATCTGCCAGCTGCTAGTTTGCCCTAGTCATGGTTTCTTATTGAAAACTGCTTCCTAACCTCCAGCAACCTCCACACTACATTTGCAGTTTGCAGGTATCTGAAGAGCTTGCATTTTTAATGAATTCCTAATGGACTCGCTCAAGCAAACAAGGAAATTATAACTATGGAACATTACATTTCAGACATTAATCATAATTACTTAATAATACCAAACAAGAAGATTTTATTGCAAACTTAGACTTCTTATTTAACTTCAGAATCAGACTAATTGTCACATTTGCACATAGTCTAAATGATACCATATATTTCCAAATATCTACATTAAACAGTTTAGTCTTAAAGAAATATTTTGTCGGCTAATTTAATTTAATTGCATGGCATAATCATTTCACCTATTTCACTAAAAACAGACGTTTTAATAAGGAAATTGCATAGAGGTTATTTTTTTAATCTCATTTTATTTCTCAATCGCCAGGAAGGTCTCTATTGAAAGTTACCAGACAATTATAAATTCAAAGGGTTTCTATAGTTCTTCAATGTATTTGTTATATACCATTAGTCACCAGGTGAAGCCCTTCACTAATAGCAATACCCTTCAACAATAGCCCCAGAGAATTTAACACTGATTGATGGCAGGTCACCTGGAATTGGTTGGCAGAATTTCCAATTTTCTGTTGGGAAATTGCTTATTTCTCCAAGTCTATTCCCATTTTTACAAGTGGACAGCAAGCTGAGATTATACATTATTATGTGTCTAAATATAAAATTGTGATAGATGGTGTCACATATTTAAAGAAAGTTAAGCATTTAATTTAAGATTTTAAAAGTTTAAAGAAGTTTTAACTGTACTGTTAATCTTTCTTGGGAATTTGTGGGGTGGTTCACATTTGGAGAAATATTGAGAGATTTCCTAAGGTTTGTCTTTTAAATGGAATATTATTTTCATAAAAGTTATCCATTTGGATTTTCAAAGCTCTATAACCTCTTTGTAAATATAATTGAAGATCTCAGGCTTATGAAAGGACTAAAGGGATAAATGTGGGAGGTTTTTATTATTAGTGAGGGCACTAATGATAAATTTTGCAAAGAGAAAAGGAAGCAACCAAGATTCAAAAGCCACATTAAAATCAGAATACAATGGCTAGTTACATTGCTATTTGTTTAAAAACATGTATATATATTCAGGATAAATTTCAAGAATATATATTTAGAAGTTAAACTATTGTAAGTTACAGTAATATTACTCTGAAAGTACTTTAACATATATAATTTCAGCCAAATTCTTGGATTAAGCTTTAAATAATGGGCTGCCTATATAGGGATGTTGAAGGCAACAAGGAAGAGTTTGAAATGTAGTTAGTATGGATCACTCCAGAAAAACAAATTAGTATGATCCACCTACTCTTTAAAGCTCAATATAATTACTTAACTTGTTTGAGGACTAATTAATTACTTTAGATTTCTATTTTTTACTTCAGATTTTTGTACAAAAGAAAGTCTTGTATAAAATACAGAAAAGCACAACAACAAAATCAAACTAGATTTCCCCAAATCAGAAATATTTACCATCGACATTTTCACTGCAATTGGTTCCCTCTTCCTCCCCTCCTCCCCCTACCTCCTCCCTACCCCCCTGGTATTGCTACTCCCATTTCTGTTCCTAAGGGATTTATCACACCTGGATTCCATGTGTCATGAACTCTTAATCTGTAGCCGTGTACATGCTCCATTCTAGCCACAACTGAAAGGCAAGACTAGGATCATGATAATGGGTGGGGGGAGTGAGGAAACCTCAAAGAGCCAGAGGAATATTGTGTATTTCATGGGTGCTATACTGTGCCCTGGTTGACTCACCCCATCCAGGTGAGGGAATGTCTTATTGTCTACAGGTTTTGGGTGTCTGCTTTGACCCCTCTAGTTCTCAACAATATGTTTTTTGTTTGTTTGTTTGTGGTCTTCTGGTACCTGTTACCTGATTCTGTCAACACCTCATGACCACACAGGCTGGCGTGCTTCTTGCATGTGGCCTTGTTGTTTCTCAGCTAGATGACCACTTTTTTAACTTCAAACCTTTAAGACCCAAGATGCTTTATCTTTTGATAGCTGGGAACCATCAGTCAGCTTTCTTCACCAAATTTGCTTATGCACCCATTTTGTCTTCAACGATTTTGTCAGGAGAGTGAGCATCACAGAATGCCAGGTTGTTAGAACAAAGTGTTCTTGTGCTGAGAGAGGGCTTGAGCAGAGACCCCATATCTTCCCACTTCCTCCATGTATTGCCATATAAATATCTGTACACAGGCCAATACCTCTATTTTCATGAATTAATATATTTACATGCATGCGCACCTATGTTTATACCTCTATCCATAGCTTTGCTTCCTATATCTTTCCTGTTTCCTTTTACCTTCCTCTCAGCACCTCCCCACCACCACCATCATGCTTGCCTTTCTTCTGCCTCTTAGTAATTCCTTTCAACTCGATTGCTGTTGCGCCAACACCACCAGGATCTCTACATCCTCCTTGTCGATTTTAATTCCCTAGTTGTTCCCCGGTCTGTGGCATTGTTTGCTCACTGCTCCTTTCCCCCATCTCTTCCTCCCTCCAAATCCCTCCAGAACTGTCAGTCCATTGCTTTCTCCTTGGGCCTTCTCCTCCCATGCCTATCTTATATAGATAGGGAAAACAACAATAATAAAGACAAAACAAAAGATAGAATAAAAAGGGGGGGAGAGAAGAAAAAAATAAACCAGTAAAAAATCCACATTTTTTAAAATTAAAAAGCATACATAATTCCAGGTCTGTCTGCTGACCTTTATGGCTATCGCCCAATCAATCCTGGGGGGTCCCTCCTAGCCCGAAGTCAATTTGGGGGGCTCCTTAGGAGGGGTTGTGGCTTGGCTTTGCTCCCATTGCTGATCTGTTATGTTTCCTTCATAGTTTGCCCCACTGAGGGGAAGAAGTCATTTTATATGAAGATGATATCACAGGCCAGTCCAACTCAAGACCATGTCTGGTGCTAGCTGGAGCCCTCCTCAGGCTCATGTTCCTGCAGGAAGATGTGGCAGAAGTTGACGCTGGAAGCAGAGAAATCACAGGCGAGGCTGCTGACAGCTCCCAGAGTCAGCAGCCCACATGGGCTACCACTGGAGACAGACACAAAACTAAAGCAAGCAGGTAGGCAAAGGCTTTCAAGGAGCTCGAGGTTCCCACTGTCTGACATATAAAAAGTCACACCTCCAAGGAGGCATACTCAGACTGTGACCTGGTTCTTGGGTTGGACACTACCCCTACACTTTCACCCAACACGTTGACATGAAATCCAACCACCACAGTGACGGAACCCTTGAGACTTGTTCTTAGACACCCTTCAAGCCTAAAACTGGATCCCCAGGGATTGACTTTAAGCCAAATGATAGATATGCTTCTCCAGTGAATAATTACACCAGGGAAGCACATGCTTCTTGGAATAGTCAGCCATGTGAGTTCAAATCGTCAGCATCCACTCAAGAATAAAACTCAGAACACAGAAAGTGATAGGGAAGAAGGAGATCAGGGCACTGGAAACACATGGAGGATGTGGAAAGAGTACGATTGCATTGTGGGGACTGCAATCCATGTCACAAAGCAAAATGTATAAATTGCTGAATGGAAAACCAACTCACTCTAGAAACTTCCACCCAGATCACGATTTTTAAAGTTACAAAAATAAAATCCAAATGCCATCCTAAAAGCCACTCAGAATTTGATGATAGGTTATTGGCCAAATATACGAAAAACTATATCATCACCTCCATGTACATTTAGCTTGTTTCTATGTTATTTGTCATTTACTCATTCAGAAAATACTTACTGAGCACGCAATAGCTGTACTGTCCTTGGCTGGGAAAACAAAGCCTCAGCAGAGCTTATATTCCAGGACAGAAAGATGGAGATAGCCAAGTAAATCAAACATGTGCATATAAGCATTGCAGTTGTCGATTAAGGCTAACTACAAAAATATAATCCTCCTTGTATACTGGTACAGATAGGAACTGGAAACACAGGGAATCCAGCATAGATGATCCCCTCAGGACCAGTGGTGAGAGTTGCGGTACCGGGAGGGTAGAGGGAGGGTGGGGTCGAAAGAGTGGACCGATTACAGGGATCTACATATAACCTCCTCCCTGGAGGGTAGACAACAGAAAAGTGGGTGAAGGGAGA
>NW_022106189.1:21912755-21918971 GCF_000313985.2 Echinops telfairi | reverse complement strand
CAGCTGACTTAAGAGAGGTGGAGCAGTACCCTGTCCCCTACTCCTCACACTTCCCTGTGAAATGAGAGAAACCCTGGCCCACTAAGAGGACAGCCCCAGCATTTCTCCACACCCTGAGGATAGTTTGTGCACTCTAAAGGTGGGGTGGACTTGACAGGACTACCACGCAACATGAGCCAAAAGCAAGAGACTTTCAATACCGGCTCTCCCACAGTGCCCTGACAAGAAGAAAAGAATTTGTAAAAAACGAAACCAGATTTACAAAGAATACTAGGGGGAGTTCTTTGGACAGAGAATCAATAAGAACAGTAGACATAAACCTAAGATCAGCACACAAGACATTGCCACCCCAAAATCAACCCATTTGAGGCCCTATTCAAAATAAGACAACTGTGGCAGATACATAATCTCCTGTCAACTTGTGAAGGGGTGGAGTCTAGCCTGTCCATCAGGTCACAGCTTGATGACCCATTTGGAGGCACTGTGGAGATAAATAGTTCACTGGAGGCCAAACCCATACTCTCTGCTTCGTCTCTCTGTGACACATTTCTGTTGACAAACCACATGGAGCCACACTGATGGAACCAAAGCCCTGGAGCTGGAGGAGCCATGCGGAGACTCATGCCAGTGCTGAGATGCTTCCACTGCCACTGGATCTACAAGACTTTACACCCAATGGCCTGTGATCTTCCTGCATTCAGTGTCATTGCATGTGTTGCATGAGTCTGAAGAGGAATTTATAGACTGGTTTTGGATACATGCCCTAATATTGAATTTATGGACTTGATCTGGACTGGGCTAGGATGTTTTCTCAATATAAAATTGCTCTTTTATATAACGCTTTCTTATTCTCATATGAGTCTCCCTGGATTTGTTTCTCTAGTCAACCTAGACTAACACAACAATTTACAAGACTGAAAATAGGTAGTCAGAGATCTCAATCCACAATGAGCACAAATACAAAGAAAATAGAAGGGAAGTGTGGTTATAAAATATTTAAGTGGAAAGAAAGTCAAGAGAGAACAGACTGTGTCTTAAACTTGAGAAGAAAATAATAAATAACTAGATACCCTCAGAGAAAGTAGAAAAACCTCATCAACAACAACTTCTCTCTTGTATGTGGTGATCTCTAACATAACCAGGAGCTGTATACTGAGATGAGCTGCTTTGAGAGCCACACACATTAAAACTCCTTTGCAACTGATTATTCTAATATAATCTGTAATGTATGCATATGTATTATGAGAATGACTGTAGTTTTTAAACTGTCTTTGCATGTTCTCACACCTAGACTCCATTATCTTTCAAACTTCCTTACTAATGATACAGATCATATTTGTCTACTTACCAGTACGCTTACTCAATTTTTAACAAGTTAATTAAAGCACTATTCACTGAGCTGAAGATTAACCAAAACAAAATGATGGGTAAGTTCTGGAGCCTAACATCTAGGGCTTCCTTGATGAGGACAAGTCATATCCACTGCCATGGAGTTGATTCTGACTCATAGTTAACCTCCTTAGGGTTCCCGAGGCTGTAAATCTGATGGGAGCAGATAGCCTCATCTTTCTCCTGTAAAGTGTCTGATGAGTTTGGATCACTAACCTTGTAGTTAGCAGTCTAATGTTTACCTGATAGCACACACACACAAAATTAACAACATGATGTGAAATTTCCATTATATATAATATATATATATATCTCACTACAAGAACATGCACAAAATGATTAGCTTTGCTGGGGGTGAAATGCCAGTTGATGTTTCTAAAAGAAGATAGCATTATGTTTAGATCTAGGCTGATGAAAAATAGTTTCTGGCAGAGAAGCTACTATAAAGAGAAGATACATTACAAACTGGCAATAGCATAATATATACTAAATCAGATGAATTTGAGAGGTTGGAATGAGATTAATCCCAAAGAACATTAAATGTCATGCAAATTCTTATATATGCTAGTATCAATAATGCATGCAAATAATACTTCATCATGGAAATATAAAGTGGAATGGCGATAGAAGCTGCCCACTAGAGAATAGTTACCTTTTGTAAATTGAGTCCAACCCACACCCAGACACAAAAAGCTTGACTTCGACCTCAGACCACTACAAATCAGTCAGTCAGCTGGGCTTGTGACAGGCAGAAGGTAGACATCCCACGGTCAATCTGATGTGGAGTGCTTAAAAAACTTCATGAGCCATGCTACCACTAATTTGAGCATGTCCCAGAACCATGGTTTCCTTAATTAAGGCCTCTCCACATGGGGTACCATATAGGCACTGCTGAAGGAGTCTTTCCGCATCATCCTTGCACGCTCAAAATCAAAGTCACAGAAAACAAGTGCAGACAGATTCCAAGGACAACTGAATGCAAATTTCTATGAAATTATAACCCATATAAAGGAATCTATCACATATATATTTAAGAAAGAATGCATGTTGTAGAATAGAGGATAAGTAGGTGTCATTGGCAGGTATGTATATTAATAGAGTGGGGAAAAGTCATTACTTCTTGCAAATATCAGGAAAGTTCACTCAAGGATGTTTGGGAAAGTTCAATTTTTTAAAGATAATTTCCTTTCTATAATTTGCACAAAAAAAGCCAACTGTTAATATAGTAAATCATAGATCAAAGTTAGTTAGCATAATTCAGCAAGCAGAGAAAGGCATTTTTCACATGTAAGAAGTAAGAAATTTACTACTGAAATAATATGAATAGGTGTGTGATCATTTTTTTACCCATAGAAAGGAATATGATACACAAATCTGTTCATAATGTTTGGGTGCTTGTATGCCAACCTTAGTTTCTCTGTCCCCAGAGCCAAAACTTGCATAATTATTTGATATGTATAATTTTTTATCAAAAACATTGGTGCACATCAGTGAGAACTTTCAACCACCTTGAAAATGACTTTTAGAATATTTCATTAGCAGACTGTCTTTCAAAGCCTGAGTTGACATTCATGTTTCTTCATACCAGCCTTTCATCCATAAAACCCTTTGTTCTGTTGAGCAGTTTCCAGACAATGTGGGCAATCAAAAAAAAGAGAACGGCCATTTCAGTATTTGATCAGTCTTATTCAAATCTCATCTATTAATACTCTTTTGAGAACTTTCTAAGAATTTTATTTCCCTTCTTTCAGGATCATCATATTATTTCCTAAAAGAAAGAAAGAAAAAGAAAGCTCTCCAAATTTAATGAAATGGAAGCTTTGTATTTCAAGAAAAATAGCCACATAAAATATTGAAGTTTTAGCATTTAAATTAAGGGGAAATGCTCCATTATTAAGTAGCATTTTATACTCACCAAAAAAAATCATGTGTTTACAATGAAATAATCATATATTTTTTTCATGGTTTAATAAAATACAATGATAAGGAATATATTGAGGTTGTGTTTTAGAATCACTGAGGCCAATGTGAAAGTCCGTTGCGTCTTCCCCTCTCTAATGCAGAAATCACCTTGTCCACATCCACTCTTGCAATATTTATAAGAAAATGTGCATTATGTTAATTAATGCTCCGCTTCACAACTTCAAAGGAAATTTTTTCTAAGTAAATGGCAATTCCGATGTAGTTGGGCATATTTTGAACCTAGAAAACTCTGCTTTTGCATCATAACTATCCCTACTGATCAGACCACAGTAGTTTAAACAACCATTTAATCGTTTGATCTGAAAAATTAAGTACAATCCATTAAAATGAGAAAAACACCAAGTTCAACATGACTTAATGTCTTTTATAGATGCTTCAAAAAGCAGACCCTGGTGGTACAGTGGCTAGGTGTTTGACTGTTAACTGAAAGGTTGTCAGTTCAAACCCACCCGGCACTTTGGGGTGGGGGGTGGGGGGCTTATGTGGCACTCGGTTTTGATGAGGATTACAGCTTAGAAGCCCTCTAGGGTAATTCTGTTCTATCCTAGATGGTCCTTATGGATCAGAACTGATGGCAAAAAGTAGCAAAGATGTGTCTCCTTGGAGTATGTAGGATCACAGCAGCACAACTGAAATTTGCCAGAATCCTTTTCATAATAAAGATACTAATTTCACCTTTATTCCAGAGCTTGGTATTTCTCAGCTTCCAAATGTTTTGTCATTTGGTTGTTTAGGCTAGTTTACTATCATGAAACTCGTGATATGTATGTCTTATATATGCTGTAAGTAGATTTGGGTTTCAAAGCATGTAACTTACAGATCTGGGAAAGGGTCAAATATCAAAAAAAAAAATTAGAAGATCCATTTAGTTGCCAGTTTCTTTCAAAGATATCACTGAGAATTTCTAACTATGTCAAAATATTTCTTAAATGACAGCAATATTCAACATAGTCATAAAAAAATTCACTGCAATTGAGTCTTAGAGAAACTAAAAACAACTTCCTAACCCCTCGTAGGTCCTCCAGTGTGGTAGTAGTTATGTGTTGGGATGCTACTGGCAGGGTCAGCAGTTTGAAAGCACCAGTGTGCTCTGTGGGAGAAAGAAAAAGCATTCTACTCCTGTAAAGAGTGACAGTCCTGGAAACCCACAGAGGTAGTTCTACCCTGTAGCAGAGGGTTGCTTTGAGTCAGAATCATGTCAGTAGCAGTAAGTGAGAGATCCCTTAAAAGGGAGCCCTGACAGAGCAACAGTTGAGTGGTTGGCTGCTAACCAGAAAGTTGGTGGTTCAAAACCAGCAAGGGAACTCACAGGAGAAAGAAGTGACAATCCGTACCCTTAAAGATGACAGCTTAGAAATCACCTTTGGGCTGTTCTACTCTGTCAAGCACAGTTGCTGTGAGTGGGAATGGACTCAGTAGCACCAACACCATCTCCTTACCACCAGTTAAAAAGGACATACTTCTCAGTGAATCTTAGAACTCAAGCTTTATAATACCAGGTTTAAAACAGATGACAAATTCCTAGAAAAGCCTTCCAAAGATCTTTTGTGGGAAGACTGGCAACGAGGCTTAAACATGAGATATGTTCTAATATTTGTGCAAAGCTGATAAGTCTTGTCAAACAAAAATCAGATTCTCTAATGAAATGACTTAGAACACCAAACCAAAGACCATGAATCACTTCCAACTCAAAGTGACGCAATGTGTTACATGGTAGAACTTCTCTACTGAGTTTTCTTTGCTGTAATCTCTATGGAAGCAGATTGCTGGATCTTCCTTTCCTGGCACCACTGCTGGGTGAGTTTAAACTGCCAACCTTTAGGTTTGTAGTTAAGCACAATTCCACCACCTAGGCATCTCTTTAAAAAACATTTAAGAAAAGGCTATTGGATGGTGACCAGGTGAGTGGTACATACAGAGGGCTCTGTCAAGCAAGGTGTGTTTAGTGTCCATGTAGCCTAATGGAAGGATTCTGCCTAGTGTGCCCTGACAGACCGAGTCAAAGCAGTCTAGGGCCATACAGTTAGGCCCTAACCCCCACTCCAATCACAGAAACTTTTCACCTGAAGTTGGGCACTGAACCACCGAGGAACCATGCCTATATGGCAGTCTGACCCACCTCTATAGTAGGTCACAGGCAGTCCCCTGAAAGCATCCTTAATGGAAACACAGAGAAGGACTTAAGGGCCCCATGGTCTCCCAGAAACAAAGGATCGAGGAAAAATCAATAGACTACATCACTCCCAACAAAAAAAAACCAGAGAGTCAAAACACAGTAGCAGAGTTAATGACTCATAGAAAATCAGACATGAATCTGTCACAGAAGGAAATCTTCAGAAATCTGCTTGGAGTAATACAGGAGATGAGGGAAGCAATACAGAATAAGGATGCAATGATAGAGGAAATGAATTCCACAATAGAGGGGATGAAATCCACAATAGAGGGGATGAAGTCCACATTAAAAAGGTACTAACAGATGAGGTAGCAGAAGCCACACACAAGAATTTACGATTAGGCTTGAGGAGGCAAAGAACAATATCAATGATCTCAAAGACACTCAAACAGACCTCAGCAAGCAGGAAAGAAAGTCAGATAGGAAAATTAAAGAAGCAGAAGATAACCTGAGATCAATGAAAGATGCTATGAAGAGGAATTTTTTTTTAAAAATAATTGGTCTATGAGAGCAGAACACACCACACAAGTCGAGAGCCAGGATAGTGAAGGGGTTTCTCAAAGAAACATTCCCACCCTAATGAGTGAGAACCAAGCACTCATACAGGAAGCAGAAAGGACACCAACTAGACTAAACCCCAAGAAGAACTCACCAAGACATATAATAGTAAA
>NW_022106189.1:21905423-21912121 GCF_000313985.2 Echinops telfairi | reverse complement strand
CCTGCAAGAGACACATCTTAAGTGCACAGACAAAAATAAACTAAGAATAAAAGGCTGGTGGAAAGTATACCAGGCAAATGGTAACTTAAAAGAAGCACGGGTGGCAATCTTAATCTCCGACAAAATGGAGCTCGAGGTTCAAACCATAAAAGAGATGAGGGACACTATATAATGCTCAACGGTTCAGCAAACCAAGAACCAGTTAGCATATTGAATATTTACATGCCCAACAATGGAGCAGCAAATTTCGTCAAACAAACTATTAAAGAGATGAAAAAAGAAATCACGGATTCAACAATCATAGGTGACTAGTACTCTGCTATCAGAGAAAGATCACTGGGAAAGAAGCTCAGCAAAAAGCCTATTGAGCTAAACAATGTAATTAGGCAACTGGGCCTAATAGACATTTATAGAGCTTTCCATCCAAACGCAAAAAATTCACATTCTCCTCAAGCCCACATGGATCTTTTTCAAGAATAGACCACATGCTGGGACACAAATTAAGCCTGAGTAAATTCAAACACATAGAGATTATTCAGACGTCTTTCTCGGATCACCATGCCAGAAAGCTGGAGGTTAATAAAAGGATGTCCAGAAAGGCAAGGGCAATCAATTGGAGGATGAACAATGATCTTCTGCGACAAGAGTAGAGAGGATATTAGGAAGTTTCTAGAAACTAATGAGAATGAGAATATAAAGTACCAAACATATGGAATACTGTAAAGGCAGTTATCAGAGGTAGCTTGATAACATTAAATGCACATATGAAAAAAGAAGAGAGACTTATGAAAGTACATTATCACAAAGCCTCCAACAACTAGAACAGAATCAACAGAACAACCCCTCCAAACGAAAAGAAATAATAAAAATCAGGGCAGAATTAAAACCAGTGGGAAGACAAGAGAAAGATGCAAAGGTAAATGCAGCTAAAAGCTGGTTCAATGAAAGGATCAACCGAATTGACAGGCCGCTGGTGAATCTGACCAAGGAAAGGAAGGAGCAAACATCAATAGCCAGGATGAGGGATGAAACAGGGGTAATTACAACAGACCCCAATGAGATTAAAAGGATAATCACAAAGCACTATGAAGGTCTGTATTCTAATGAATTCAGAAATGTGGAAGACATGGACAGATACTTGGAAAAACAGTCCCTCCCTAGATTATCTCAGACAGAGGTCAACAACCTCAAAAAAAACCCTAGAGAAAAAAGAAATAGAGAGAGTCATCAAGAAGCTACCAACAAAAAAAGCCCCTGGGACGGATGGCTTCACAGCAGAATTCTACCAAGAATTCAGGGAAGTGTTGACTCCAATCCTCCACAAAGAATTCCAAAGCATAGAAAAGGATGGCAAACACCCAAACTCATTCTACAAAGGAAGCATACCTTTGATACCCAAACAGGGCAAAGACACCAAAGGTATAGAGAACTACAGACCGATATCTCTAATGAACATAGATCTAAAAATCCTTAACAAAATATTGACCAATAGAAGACAAAAGTATATAAAACATATAATCCACCATGACCAGGTAGGATTCATCCCAGGGATGCAGGGATGGTTTAACATCCAAAAATCCTTCAGTATTATGCACCACATCAATTTAAAAAAGGATAAAAACCATATGATAATAACCATAGATGCAGGAAAAGCATTTGACAACATCCAACACCCATTCCTAATTAAGACGCTCATAAAGATAGGAATTGAAGGTAAATTCCTCAAGCTGATACAAGCTATCTATGAAAATCCAACAGCCAACATCATAGTTAATGGAGAAAAGACAAAAACAATCCCACTGAAAAAGGATATAAGACAAGGATGCCCTTTATACTGACTTCTATTCGATATCGTACTGGAGGTAAGACAGCTCAAGGACATTAAAAGTATCCAAATGGGAGAGGAGGAGGTAAAACCATCACAGATGACATGATCGTGTACATTTAAAACTATTTGCAGATGACATGATCTTGTACATTTAAAACCCCAATAGTTCCGCAACAGGAGTACTTACAACAATAGAGGAATATGGAAGAGTGGCAGGATACAAGATCAACAAACAGAAGTCTGTAGGTTTGCTATACACATCAGATAGTAACATGGAAGAGGAGATGAAGAAGGCATTACCCTTCATAGTAGCTAAGAACAAGCTGAAATACCTGATGCTGACTGCAGGAGGAAAGCCCAATCAGTGAGCGTGTAAGCATCTCAGCACTGGCAGGGGTCTCCACACGGCTGCTCCAGCACCCAGGGCTGCACTGGAGTAGGTCCATGAGGCTTCTCCTGGGGGATGTCTTACAGGAAGTGAGCCTTGCCAGCTGAGGCAGGCAATTGGCTAAGGCAGCTGCACCCTGGTCTGACCATCAAAAAACAAGAGACCCGAGAACTAAAAAGGAGAGCCTCACCGAGCTATTTATTCCTCCGCCCTTCAATTAACCCTACATGTGTTTATTAGCCAAGTTGCCACAATTAACTACCTCAGGGACCAACCCCTGAAAAAAGAAATCATGCTTGGTAAACTAGAGAGCCAAAAAAAAAATGCCTTCAACATGAGTCAGCAAAAAAAAAAAAAAGACCTTAAACCTGATTATTGACACAGTAGCTGCATCAAGGGCTCAAATAAAATACTTGTGAGGATGAGCAGGACCTGGCACCATCTGGTTGTGTTGTATATAGAATTGCTGAGTCAGAACTGACTTGACAGCACCTGAAAACAACATGATCCTCACCCATACCAGCCACCGATTATCCAAAATGTATCTCTGCTCCCTTCCCACACTCTATCCCTTAGTAACTGATCTTCCTCGACTTTGTACTGGGTTTTTTTTTCTCTCTGAAGTTAAAAATGCCCCGCCACAGCCTTTAAATCTCTCTAACAGATACTGCAGTGACCTCCTGTGATGAATTCCATCAAGCTTCTCAGTCTGTGTTGGATGCCTCTCATTAACTCCTTGGGCGGAGAAATATCTAGATCATGGCAGGTAGGACACATGCCCTGACTACCACTAAGGGGATGGGGAACACCAAGGAGAAGTTTCTGTCCTCAATCCCAGTTTCTGTTGCCAGTGGTGAGATCGCTCAGCAATTTTAAAGAATTTCCAGAGATCACCAGTGTCCTTCCTAACATTTTCCCCACCTGTTCTGCACTGAGCACTGATCCATATGGGTTACGTTAGCTGATTAACTAGCTTCTGATTGGGCTTGGCCAGTGGAGATGCCAACAAACAAGCAGCAAACAATGTGAGGGAAAGATGCCCAAGAGGGTGCATATAATATCCTCCTGCCCTTCCATCCAAAGCCCAGAAATCAAAGTTTAGAGCTCCTTGGGCATCAGTCTCCACAAAGTTTTCTCAATCCAGGTTCCAGAAACCACCCCCACCACCTCTGGACTGAGGACCAGGTGGGCATCACATTCTCACTAGCCCTGGTGAAAGGCCCTGCTTCATGGGTACCTTCTGCCCACATCTTAGTAAATGGTCTTTATTAAACTCTTCTCAAGTTGCCTAATTTGAGAGTGTAATCTGTTTCCTTGAGGAACCTGAACAACTATAATCTATATTGTATTTGCCTGCGATCCAATATAGCAGACATTATTGGTATCATACATCCTTTTTAGAAAATCATTTTATTGGGGGCTCGTGCAACTCTGATCACAATCCGTACATACACCCATTGTGCAAAGTGCATTTGTACACTTGTTGCCATCAGCATTCTCAAAGCATTTTCTTTCTACTTGAGCCCTTGGTATCAACTTCTCATTTATCCCCTCCCGCTTCCACCCTCCCTCCCTCATGACCCCTTGATAATTTATAAATTATTATTATTTTGTCATGTCTTATACTGACCTATGTCACCATTCACCCACTTTTCTATCGTCCATCCCCCTGGAAAGGGTTTATATGTAGATCATTGTGATCAGTTCCCCTTTCTGCCCCCTCCCCCTTATGCTTACCCTCCTGGTATGGCTATTCTTAATATCAGTTCAGAGGGGTTTATCTGTCCTGAATTCCTTGTTTCCAGCTCTTTTCTATACCAGTGTACATGCTCTGGTCTAGCCAGATGTGTAAGGTAGAATTGGGGTCATGATAGTGGGGTGGAGGAAGCATTAAAGAACTAGAGGAAAGTTGTATGTTTCAACAGTGCTATACTGCACCCTGACTGGCTCATCTCCTCCCCATGACCCTTCTGTAAGGGGATATCCAATTGCCTACAGATGGGCTTTGGGTCTCCACTCCGTACTCCCCCTCATTCACATTGATATGGTTTTTTGTTCTGGGTCTATGAACACCTCATGATCACACAAGCTGGTGTTCTTCCACCTGGGCTTTGTTGCTTCTCAGCTAGATGGCTGCTTGTTTATCTTCAAGCCTTTAAGACCCCAGATGCTATATCTTTTGATAGGCAGGCACCATCAGCTTCTTCACCACATTTGCTAATGCACCCACTTTGTCTTCAGCAATCATGTCAGGAGGTGAGCATCATGGAATGCCAGGTTAATAGCACAAAGTGTTCTTGAATTTAGGAAGTACTTGAGTAGAGGCCAATGTCCATATGCTACCTTAGGTATTATACATCCTTATATCATTGATTTTACTTTCTTAGTTCCCTTATGAGTCTGAATGATCAAAAAAAGACCACGGTATTACACTTTGATAATCTTACCCTCCATAAACATATAGTCAGAGTATAAACAATGTGTTTCTCTGGAAAATAAGCCCCAAGGCAAGTTATCTACTCAGTACTCTTGCAGGCTCCAATACATATGCACACACACACACACACACACACACACACACATCCACTTTTCTGCCCCTAGGTACGTTCAGAAAATTAACCCTCTGGATTTACTAGAGGACTCCTCTTCCTCTGCCCATCCCTTAAATATTGTGCAATAGGTTTTGTGTCAATTTGACTGAGCCTGAATTCTCAGTAGTTTGGCAATTGAGGCCTACTAACCCTCCCTGATGTGACTTGACACAATGTAGTCAACTTCATAAAAGGATCTGCTATGCCAATCAGTTGAATAGAGAGTGGAATGGAACCCTTACTCAGAGCCCTGGTGGTGCAATGGTTATGGACTGGGCTGCTAACCTCAAGGTCAGCAGTTCAAAACTACCATTCATTCCAAGGAAGAATGACAAGTCTTTCTACTTCTGTAAAGAGTTAACAATCTCAGGACCCACAAGGGCAATTCTACCCTGTCCTATAGGGTCACTATGTGTTGGCAGTGGGTTTGAGGACCCTGACTCAAGTCATAATGCTGATGAAATTGAAAGGAAGTTTCCTCCGGGTTATGGCCTACTTCCTGTAGAAATTGACACTGTGGAAAATTTTACTTGCCTTTTGCTGGGTCTGGATCCTGTATCTAATTCTAGACTTGAGTTAATAGCTTGCTACATTGCCTGCTAATCCTGGGAACTATTAGTGTCCTGCCATCTGACCTGCTGACCATACCTTCGTTTGTCTCTCCATTCACAATCTTAATCTGCTGATATTGGATTTCTCTGCCAACCAGCCTGTGAACTTCCTGCTGATAGTGGGTTCATCAGTCCCCAAAGCTATGAGACTAGAAGTCCCAGCTTGACATCTGACCCACCAACTTGGAACATGCCTGGGCTCTGACGTGCTAACTTCTACAACGGTGTGAGCCATTTTCTTAATATAAATTTGCATATATATGTATATACCTATATATATGCATACATACATAAACATCACTTGTGTTGATTCTCTAGAGAACTCAGCCTAATAAATATTGCTACTTTCTAAAATTGCATTTTCCATTCTTTTTATTTCAAGCATTCTTTCTATGAAATCTCACTCATAAGACCAGGACACACTCTGACCTCAAGTGCCAAGTACCCTTGAGACTACTAAACAATTCCCTTTAGGATCTCCAAAGAATCTTTAATGCAAGAAATTCAGAACTGAATCAAGAGCCTTCCAAAATTTACTCTTTTTACTGTTCCTTCTTCCAGGCAATGACATCGATCTCTGCTCAGAAGATCAAGAACTACCTAGCTAGTTCGTATGCTATTATCTGCTACCCATTAAATTAGTCAGGAAAGGACATAATTTCTATTCCCTTATGGATAGAATAACTTCAATTGCTCTAGCCATGAGTTCATTAATCTTTTCTTATGAAAAACAGAAAACAAACCCACTGCTGAGTCAACTCCAGCACAGCGTCCCATAAAGCACTTCTCTGACTGTAAATCTTTACAAGAGCAGAAGGCCTTGTCTTCCTCCACAGAGCATCTAGTGGGTTTGAACCAATCTAACCTACAGTGCCACCAGGGTCTCATCAATCCTATTGATGCATTCATCCCATTCCGTGTGCTTTTCCTTTCCAATATTGTGGTTTCTATCTCTAGACGTTTAGTCGGGGTTTTTTTCCTACTTCCCTATGTTTCTACTTAACTTTCTGAATATACAGAATGCATTCATTACAACTTTTCATCTTCTTTGCTGCTAACTCTAACATTTGTGTCAATCGGAGTCAGTTTCAGTTGATAGGTTTACCTTCTAAGACGAGTTGTATTTTCCTGCTTCTCTACTTGCCTTAAAATGGCAAATTGGGGGCCCAAGACCCATCTGTGGGCAACTGGACACCCCCTTGGAGAAGGGTCACGTGGAGGAGATAAGCCAGTCAGGGTGCAGTGTAGCAACGATGAAACATACAACTTTCCTCTAGTTC
>NW_022106189.1:21894641-21904609 GCF_000313985.2 Echinops telfairi | reverse complement strand
GTTTCTGTGTTCCCTTAAGTAATCTAACTTTTGTTCTGGGATACAATTAAGGTACCTGCAACAGCTTGATCTTTTCAGCTTTTGCTTCTTATTTATTAAAGTATTTATTTATTATTCATTCTAGTGCTAATCACTTCACATCAATAAAGAAGAACTTTCTGAGCACTCTACCAGTGTACCATGGATTATAAAATGTCCTAGTCTAATTTGTGGATATCAGCACTATTCTTGACCCAGTGTGAGAACTAAGGACTGTTCTTTAATCCTGTCAGGTGGTCCTTTCCCCGGCCTTGCACAGATTCCTCACACTCACACTTTGATCAGCACTCAAGCAGTACTCTTTGAAGATCTGGGATCTTCTGTGTGAGAAGCTCTTACCTCTTCAGTACACTGTGCTGTTAATTCTTGCTCTACTGATCTCCTAGACTGCTAGTTGTGTCTTCTTAACACAGAGACTCATCTGAGCTTTAACTAGGCTTCCCTCCCTACACTTTGGCCTGGGAATGATCTGAGTGGAAACATGAGGCAGTCACAGGGCCCTCTCTCCTTCGTTTCTCATCTCGCAGGGATCACTGCTTTACCTCATGCCAAGTATTTGAAAATCATTATCTTCATATGCTTGTCCAGTTGTTTTCCAGTTTATTTTAGTTTGGTTTTTTCCAGGTGGGATGGTAAATCCATTACCTATTAACTACTCCATCTAGGTAAAAAGTGGAAGTCCCTCCAAATAACTTTTTCTCAATCATTGATGAAAAGTCCTGAGGCTGCTTGGTGTTCACTATACACTAACTTTGGGACATGTTCTCTTCTGCGTATTCCATGTAAATTTGCAACAACGTACTCAGTGAGATACTATCATTATGTCTTCTATATAAATGAAAAATCAGAAAAAGTTTAAGGAAATTGTCCTTCATCAATAGCAAGTCCTAGAGCCAGATTTCAAATTTGGACAACTTGATGACCACAGTGGAGTATCTCACCACACATTATACGACTAACCACAAACAAGAAAGGTTTTTAAGTATTATGTAAGAGAGCAATGACTATATTTTTTCAAACTCTTCCTGTGACCCAAGAGCAATAAAGTTACATTATAGTTACATTAAATAGTTAAGTATAGTTACATGTAAATATAGTTAAATATTACTAGTTATAGTTACATTACCACCTCCATGCAACACCTATACCTAAGTTTATAACTATGCTATATCTAAAATTTTGTGGTAAAATAGTTAGTGTAATTATAGGTTATGATTCATTGACTATTCAGGCTATTTAATTATCAATATAGCAAGGAAAATCACTATTTAATTCTAATAAATAAAAAATATGAGTGACAGGTAATTAACTTTGCAAATAAAAATAATATTATTTTTCTATTTATTTTTCATGTTTATGTGATGCCATAAATTCGTTTTGTGATTCTATGGGTAGATCTGAACTTTCAATTGAAAGCAAACAAAAATAATAATAAAGGTTTTTTGAATCCATATATTCTAAGTCTTCATTCTGAGATTGAAGGAGCTAGTCCAGACTTTTGTTTTCATTTTATTCTATTGGGATTTTCTTGGGCTACCACAGACATAACATATGAATTATGAGTTGACTCTTTATTTATGAATTTAAAGATTTGACTTTATTATATTATTTATTTCAGCTTGGCAAATTTTATCACAAATTGCTATCTGATATGTTAGGAAATAAACTAAAATATTCACTATTCCTAAGAATGCTCCTTAGTCATCACTTTTATGAGACAAAAGTTCTCATAAATATGAGATTCTATCAACTGATTGTATTCATCTCAAAAGAAATTATTTTAAAATTATTATTAGAAAGTCACTTAGTCTTAGGTGCACTCAAATGAAACTTATAATATGGGAAATTATTTCAGTATATTCAATTTTATTTTATTGCTTCTGATTGTCTGAAATATCGTTGTTTTTATTTTGATAAATTTATATTTAACTACTATCACATTTCATTGAAATTCATTGACTATTAATGCTATTTAATTATCAATATAGCAAGGAAAGTCACTATTTAATTCTAATAAATTAAAAAATAAGTGGCAGGTAATTAACTTTGCAAATAAAAATAATCATTTTTATTTTTATTAATAAACTATTTTTGTGTAATAGTTTTCCAGTTAATGGACTATTTATAAGAAGATTGATATCAGTTAATATGACTGGTAAATGACAACATTTTAAAAAGTGATCCCTAATTATCTTGCTGTGGGCTATCTTGATAAATGTGAATAAAGTACTTGCATATTTCTTATACAGCTAAGACACCAAGAATTAAATTGGGTACTCCTTGCTTATGTAATTTTCATATAATTATATAGCCATTAGATAAATCTCTCAAATGTTCAATAATTCTCTCTTTACAATCAACTTATGTTTAATTAAAAAGCAGTGACTCACTTGCAAACTCTGCATTAAATACTCACTTGTGATATGAAATTAATAGCAAGTCTAAACTATTTTAAGTGATTTAAGGATTTCCAATATACTCTTCTAACTTCTAAATTGCTTGATACAAACAAACAGGAAACACAAACATCATGTTGATGAAATATTTTCCTGTAAAGTAATGAGTTTGCATTTTTCTTTATTTTAATTCTGGAATAAAGCATATCAACACTAAAGAAATATAAATGGCCAGTGAACGTGTAAGAGGGATTCAGTGACATTCTAATTTAAAATAAAGACAGTACTGTCGGAGGGAAGAATATTTTGCTCTGAGTTTCTACTGGAAGAAAAATCCCGCTGTGGATGTATTCTATCTCTGTGCCCAACTTCTCTGGTTCTAGCTAATGGGCTTGGAGAGCCTGCTGACTGAGATATCATGAAGCAAAACCTTTGCTCAACAGGAATAGTCATGATTCTCTAAACAAATATTGTCATTTATTTGGAAGTCCAAATATGAGAAATAGAGAGTATGCAGTTGATAGTTAAGTGCAGAGAGCAGTAAGGAAAATCAGGTGATATACCAAAATAGGAGCATATTAAAGTATTACATGAAGCAATATAAATAATATCTCAGCTTTCTAACCAAATGACTATAACACAGTGCTATTCTTTTCTTTTTCAAGCAGAGCATTAATCATTGATGCAATTATACATAAGGCCCAAGTCTGAAGAAAATCCATATATTATCCATGGGAATGAAAATTTGTCTACAATCCTGCACAGAAATTTCGCTTGTAGGAATTTATCCAAAATGTAGCTTAGGGTAGATATAAAGATCTAAATGAGAAGTTAATTCATTATTTTTACATAAAATGCCAATAGTAAGACATTAATAAAAGAGTGAGGTGATTGAATTCTATAGATTCTTTAAAAGTGGTATAATAAAAGTAAGTTTTATTGACCCAGAAAAAGAATTGATAGGGTTATTAAGTGATCACTAAAAATGTAACCTACTATATAGATGTTTCATTTTTGTTGAAATGTATATTTTCTATATCTAGACACAAATAAATAATATAGGTAAGAACTAAGGCCAATGTATTCAGAAATGTTGGCTCCTAGTAGAAAGACTATGGATGGTTTTCATTTCCTTATTTTTTGTATGCCTTTTAAAAAATTTTCTTTATATATATTTAATTCATATAATCAAGACAAATTAAAGTTCAGAAATATAAAGGCAAAGATTGTCTCTAGGTGTTTGGAATTGGGTTTTTCCTTTATTTTTCTATAATGAGCAAGCATTACTTTTATAATTGAAAAATAAATTGTATTTTGAAAAACAGCATCGGTATCATGTAAAATGAGAAAATAATGTTGATTCCACAAGAAGCTATATCAGCACTGTGATAATACAATTGCTAAATCCTGTATGAGTCATTCTTTTGTTAAAACACACTACTATAAAAATAATGTTTTCCCAAAATATAGTACAATATAAACTTGTTTGGTTGCAGGGGTTTCCAATTATAAATTGGTCTTTATGGCCTTCATAATATACAAAGACAATGTTCCTCATTGGATATAAAAAAAAACCTTACAAGCTGTGTGAACGTGAATCTAGTCAGGAATTGCTATTTACCTCCCTATCAGATAAATCTTGCTTTCTGAAAAGCCAGAAAATTTATTGTCATTCAAATATTGTTGATACATCGAACTATGATTTTGTTTATCATCAACAGGGAATTTTTGTATAGTAGTAAGCACGATGAAAGTGCTCGTTTACATATGTGTTAATAGATGAATGAGTGTGATGTCGAATAGTATCGCTACAAAATCATAATAAACTTTATTAAAAACGTTAAAATGTAAAGCTATTGTTTCCTGACACGTCCTCCATAGAGGTCTACACACTTATGAAGATAGTACTGCTATCTCCCTAACCCTTCTCCAAAGAAGTCTATACTCTTCTGTGGACACCACATCAAAATGGCAATTTTGGCACCCTCCAGGAACCCAAATTGCCCTCCTTTTCAACATGCTCTGAGTTTAGGAAACAAAAAGAAGTTTTAAAGGACAAGATCAGGTGTGTGAGGTGCATAACCTACGTTTTTCCAATCGGATAGCCCTAAATCCTATGTCATTGAGTCAATTACGAGGATGTAAAGCTTTAGAGAAGCACATAGTCTCATCTTTCACTCAATGAGTGGCTGGTGGGTTTGAACCAATGACTTTGCACTTTTGAGTCTAACAGGTAACCCACCACACCGCCCTGGCTGCTTAGTATGGCCATTTACCCTCACAGAATGAGTACGTGCACTGAGATGATGGGGCAGAGGAGGGGGGGATCCTCAACGGAACATTCCTAGCTTGTTTCTCATCAATGCAGATTTCAGATTTTCTTATGATAGCCTCCATGACTTCCCCTGTGCCCTTCGAGAATATCTATCAAGGTTACCCTTTCTAGAATCCCACAAAGCAGTCATCATAACCTTCTGAATTGGCCTCTCTGTTGAATGTAAATTGCTCAGCAAGCCCCAGAAAAGATACTGTTTTGATTGGAACTTTTTGAGCCGCTCTAATGAGACCACGGCAAGTGTTTTGTCTGGATCCACCCACTGGTTACAAAGACATGTCCGCACACCTTCTGTCTGAAGTAAACTCGGGTGTGTGCATGCACTAGAACCCTAGCAGCAATACTTCTTTACTTACCCGATTTGCAGATGCTTGTTTGGGATGGATACGAGAGCACTTTCCGTCTCATAAAAGGCCAACAAGGACTCTCCCATAAATATGTTTCTCGAACTTCCAGGTTTAAACATGGGTTTAAATATGTGATTTTATTTGTGAACTCATTTTTATCTTTATAAAAAGTAAATGTAAACTAAAACACTACACCCATACAAAAGACACCTTTCTTTTTCTCATTAGATTTTCAGGGCTCTCTTCCCCACACACGTCTGTTCAGACCCCCCGGAACTAGATCCATGTTCAGACCCCATGGAACTGAACTGACTCCAAGAAACTAAAGCCATGAAATCAGTTCCTTCTTGGGACATGTTTAAGTCTGTGTTTAATTAATTCTTTTTTTTTTTCCTGCTGCACAAGCTGGATTATATGAAGAAGAATTCAGAATCAAGAGGAAGACGTATTGACAGCCTGAGATATACAGATGACACAACCTTGCTTGCTGAAAGGACTTGAAACACTTGCTGATGAACATAAAGAATGGAAGCCTTCAGTGTGGGTTACAACTCAAGGTAAACGAGATCAAAATGTTCATAATTAGACCAATAGGTCACATCATGGTGAATGGAGATAAGATTGAAGCTGTCAAGGATTTCATCTTGCTTGGATCCACAATCAATGTTCATAGAAGCAGCAGTCAAGAGATCAAACAACGCATTGCATTTGTTTGATTTGCACACAACCTCTTTAGAATCTAGAGAAGCAAGGGTGTTGCTGTGATGACTAAGGTTCCCTGACCCAAGCTATGATAATTTCAATGACCTCATATGCATGTGAAACGTGGACATTGAATAAAGGAAACAGAAGGAGAAAGGAAGCATTTGAATTGTGGTGCTAGAGAAGAGTATGGACTGCCAAAATAACAAACAAATCTGTCTTGGAAGAAGTACAGCCAGAATGCTCCTTAGAGGTAAGGGTGATGAAGCTTCATCTCACAAATTTTGGACATGTTAACAGGAAAGACCAGTCCCTGGAGAAGGACATCCTGTTTGGTAAAATAGAAAGGTAGTGAAAAAAGAGGAAGGCCCTCAAGGAGATGAATGACACAGTGGCTGCAACAGTGAGCTCTAACAAACATAAGAAATGTGTTGATGGTACAGGGCCAGGCAGTGGTTTTTTCCTGCTGTACATATAGGTTGCTATGTAGTCAGAACCAACTCATTGGTGCCTAACAACAACAACAACACTGCAAGCAAGTTCATACTAGTGCAATCTGAGCGTACACTGCTTATCTTTCCGCTAATGTATTTAATACTTTTGCTCTGAGACACTTCTTAGGCTTCTCAAAAGGTAACACAAAACCAGTTGAGTTAGTTTATTGTGCCCACCTAACCAATAAACACATGTGAGATTAATTGACGGGCAGAGGGATAAATGGCTTGGTGAGCCTCGCCTTTCAAGTTCTCGCTTTGTGATGGTTAGACCAGGGTGCAATTGCCTTAGCAGTTCCCTGCTTCAGCTGGCAAGGCTCACCTCCTACAAGACATCCCCGAGGAGAAGCCACATGGACCTACTCCTAGGCAGCCCCCTGGGTGCTGGAGCAGCCGTGTGGAGACCCCTGCCAGCGCTGAGATGCTTACACATTCAGTGATTCAGCTTTCCTCCTACAGTTGGTGTCATTGCGTCTGTTTTGTGAGATGGAGGAGGACTTTGTGGACTGGTGTTGGACATATGGGTTAATGTCGGACTTGTGGGCTTGGGCAGCACTGGGTTGGGATGTTTTCTTGATGCGCACTTAACCTTTACATAAAACTCTCTCTTATACATGAGTTTCTGTAGATTTTTTTCTCTACAGTACCCAGACTAACATTCCAGTCATCTGTGTCCTTGACCAAGCTGGTAGCACATCCATTCATTTCCTGTCATTTCCATTTCTCACTCCTCTAGTCTCTCACACCTGCTCCCTCCCAAACACGCTGACTTGACTTGAGCACGAAGATTTGGAGGAAACTGAGGCTGAGGTAACTTCTCTGTGGTCCTAGAAGGTAGCTTGGTGTAAACAGACAAACAAACAAAACAGGCAACACCATCAGGCAATTGAGGTTCAAACTTTTGCTTGCAAGTTGTTAGGTCCTTGCTTTTGGAACTACACAGTTCATTATCTGGGTGCTTCCAAGGAAGACGGAGGATTAAAAATGGTAAACTATTAGTTCAGTCCCAGGCTCCTAGACTCTCACTCCCTCATAAACAGCCGTTCTCAGCTGGTTGTGGACTCCCTGGAGAAGTCATACAGTAGAAATTGAAGTGTACAAACGAAACAAAAACATTCGTCTGGAAATGGCATTTCCCCTTCTGTCCCAGAAGTTTCCTTGTTTGTTTTGTAGGTCTTTTTCCCCTTTAGAATTAGATGTCCTTACTTAAGACACCTTGCAGATGGTGTTGTTTCCAAGCATTACTTTAAAAAAAACAAAAAACATTTTTAAGTAAGTTTTTTAATTTTGCAATGAAATATATATTTGAACTTTGCAGTAACTCATTCAAGAACATGTGCTAAGCAAGCAGTGAGAAGACACGATGCGGGGAGAACACAGGAGAAATCTAGGTGTTACCAAGGGGCACGATGCAAAGACATAGATTCCTGAGCAGTGGTGAGGTCCCAGCTGGGGTTAACTTGTTAGGGAAGTCAATCAGCAGCCTTCTCTAATCCTCCTGAAGCATCTTCATGGGTCTCCTATTCTTATCACTATCAACCTTAGCATATCACACTGAAATGTAATTGCTCAAAAAACAAACTGGAAAAAAAAGAAATGTAATTGCTCATTTCTTGTTGGTATCATCCACCAAAAACTTTACAAAATATATGGGCCTTTTCTCTAGAAGAGAATAGATACTCAAATATTTAATATTTCATAAGTCCTTTCAAGGGATCAATGTACCTCTGAATTAAGGTTCTCTGTATTCGACTGTGAACTCCTTCAGAGAAAGCCTCAAATCAAGTTAACCTATCTATAGCACATAATTCCTAGTCCGTAGCAGCTATTCAAAAATATTATGGGAGTTACCAAAGAAATTCTTTTTCAACTTGGGAGAAAAACTGAATAAAGTAGACAACAAATGGGAGCTGGTAGAGTAGGAATCACGAATAAATAATGGAATGAAGAACTGTTGGGATGAAATGGTTGAGACTGTGTGGGAAGGCAAATAAATCATTTAAAGGAAAAGAAGAAAAAGCAAATGAGTTGAAATTATGAGCACAGGTGACAAAGAAGAGACTGAGAAAGACTGAAGAATGTAATTTTCAGAAAAAGCCTATTTTAAAATTTGGAGATCTTTTGATTGATTGTCATCTAAATGTAAGGCAGAAAAATAAATTATTTGAGTAGGGAGTAGCTCAGTCTTTATGTATAAGTAGAAATGTACACTGAGGAAACCATCTTGATGTATTATATGTAGATTCTCATCTGTAGATCTATCAAGAAAGGACCACAAGTGAAAAATATCAAAACAGGAAGCGGAAGTAAGACTGTACCATCCTATGATGGTTTATCAAATTATCCCTATTGAGGTTTCATCTTAATTATTTTCTGCAGCTTGAGAAACTCTCACCAGGACAAAACAACAGCTCTGTAGCCATAAGATAACCTTTCACTTCTCTGGGTCATGGAAAACTGAGAAAATCCACGATATAGCCAACCACCCAATGCATCCATACATCCAGTAATTCATTTAACAAATATTGTTTACCAATGTATCTCAGAGTCACAAAAGTTGCTCAGAAAACCAAAAATTTATACAAGGCAAGATCCAAAGCATGAGGAGCTCACAATCTAAAAGAGAGCTTTAGAAATGTCAACAAAGAGTTGTCATACATTTTGAGAAGAGATACACAGGTAAAAATGCATGACCTCACTATTTTTCTAATTATTTTATGTAAACACAGATTATGTAAATTCAGATTAATTTTATCCCAATGGTAAAAGATGTTGGCCAGGATGGGAAACCTCAATTAAACACTAACCAAGTAAGATCAAGTTTTAGAAGTAATTCACAGGCTAGGTACAGTTGAAGGACTCTGTGTCATAAAGCTGATCATGTTATCCTTATTTCCCAACTCTAGGTTTTTCTAATGGGGGTAGACAAGTTGTAGACTTCACTTCTGGCCAAGATATGTTTTGAGGTTCCTTGAGCCAGATCTTCAAATGACAGTCGAGGCTTCATAGTGACAACAGGCCACCTCACTCAGCATGTCAGGACTAAGAAGGGACCTTTTCACAACTTTCTCAGAATCACTAAAAAAAAAAAGTAAAAGAATAAAAATAAAATAAATTTATGAGCTTGGATTTCCAAATTTTGTCTGTTCACTTCTTTTTAAAGTATGTCCCTTGAGTCTCTTTCTGCACCAAAGGACCTGCTTCTTGCCTTTAAGTGACGAGGATGCCTGCAATTTGCTCCATTTTCAGCCCCAGTGGGATGCAACTGAGAGACTAGATCATCAAGAAATGGGCTATTTTTCCACATCGTATATTTCCCTGTGACTGGCTTATTCCTGGTCTGGAAGAAAAGTTTCCATGACAACCAAGTCACTCTTGCTCACTTCCCACCAGCTAACGTGACCCCCTCCTAGGTGATCAGCTGGATATTGCGTTAAAGTTATTTTAGAGAGACTGCCTAATCTGCGGGGATTAGATGTCTGTTTATCTTGTGAGACTGACTCTGTGGCAGAAATTTCATAAATGAGTCCAACTTTCTTCTCTGGTCCTTTAAAAGCATAATTTCAATGGAAAATACCCAGGTCAATAAATTAGTCACCCACCTCACAGGAAATAAAATATGAATGTGAGTTTGGCCTCATCATGAAGGGCATGC
>NW_022106189.1:21887546-21894283 GCF_000313985.2 Echinops telfairi | reverse complement strand
AGAGGAGCTGACATCTCAAAATGGAGTCGACCTGAAGTCAACCAGGGTGATATGAGTCAGATAAAGTCTCTGGGAGGGGAGCCTTCCAGCTCTTCATGTGCTGATGGGGCATGACTCAAGGTAAGGAGCACACTGCAAAAATCTGCTAATGAGTGGAACTCAGAATGTGCAAAGTATGAATCTATGAAAAATGGAAATGGTCAAAAATGAAATGGAACACAAAAAGATCAATGTCTTGGGATTATTGAGTTGAAATGGACTGGTATTGGCAATTCTGATTCAGAAAACCATAAGGTTTACTATTCCAGGAATAACATAATCAAGAGGAATGGTGTGGCAATCATTGCCAAAAAAGAACATTGAAAAATTACATGATGTACCATGCTGTCTGTGACAGGATTATGTCTATCTTCCGTCAAGGAAGGCCAATCAATACAAATATTATTCAAATATATGCAACAACCATAAAAGCTAGTGAGGAAGAAATTGAAGAATTCTACCAACAACTACAATTGGAAATTGATTGAACATGTGATCAAGATGCTTTGATAATTATTAGAGATTGGGATGCAAAAGTTGGAAACAAAGAGGAAGGAACAATGGTTGGAAAATTTGGGTTTGATGATAGAAATGAAGTTGGATATCACACAATAAAATTGTGCACAATAAATGACTTGTTTTTAGCAAATACCTTTTTTAACAACACAAAATTTGACTATACACGTGGTCTTCTCCAGATGAAATACAGGAAAATCAAATTAACTACATCTGTGGGAAGACCTGATGGAAAAGCTCAATATCAGCTTTGAATACCAGGCCAGGAACTGGCTGTGGAACAGACCATCAGTAGCTCATATGTAAGGTCAGGATAAAGCTGGAGAAGATTATAACAAGTCCACAAAAGCCAAATGATGACTTTGAGTCTATCCCATCTGAATTTTGAGAACATCTCAAGAACAGATTTGAAGGATTGGACACTAATGACAGAAGACATGATGAGCTGTGGGAGGACACCAAGAACATCACTTGTGGAGAAAGTAAAAGGGCATCAGAAAGACGAGAAAGAAAAGATCAAAGTGGGTGTCAGAAGAGACTCTGAACCTTGCTCTTAATCACGGAGTAGCTAAAGCAAATAAAAGAAATGATGAAGTAATATATATGAACAGAAATTTCAAAGGGCAACTCAGGAAAACAAATAAATGTTGTAATGAAATGTGCAAAGACCTGGAGTTAGAGAACGAAAAGGGAAGAACACGCTCAGCATATCTTAAACGGAAAGAACTCAAGAAACAATTCAACCTGCAAGTGACAATGTTGAAAGAGTTTGGGGCAAAATGTTGACTGATACAGGCAGCATCAAAAGAAGATGGATATGGCCGGAGAATTGTGGGGACGGCGCTGGGGAGCTAATAATAATGAATACAAGATTAAAGAAAATGTTCTAAAACTGATTGTGATTATTGTACAACTCTTTGGATATGATTGAACTACTGAATTGCATGATATGTGAATTATATTCCAATAAAACTGTTGGGGGTGGAAGGAAGATGGAAAGAATACACAGAGTCACTGTACCAAAAAAAATTAATTCACAGTCCACTGTTTCAGGAGGTAGCATATGAGCAAGAATCAAGGGTGCTGAAGGAAGAAATTCAATATCTTCACTGAACGCATTAGCCAAAAACAATGCTCCAGGAATTGATATAAGACCCATTGGGCTGTTTTAACAACCTGTTGAAGCACTGGAAGCATTTACTCACCTATGCCAGGAGACTAGGAAGGTAGCTACTTGGTCAATTGACTAGAAGAGACCCATATTTGTAACCATTCTAAAGAAAGGTTGCTCAAAAGAATGCTCAAACTATAGAACAATATCATTGATATCACATTCAAATAAGTTTTACTGATGATCATCCAACATCGGTTGTCACAATACATTGACAGGAGCTGCCAGAGGTTCCAAAGAGGACATTGAACAAAGGATGTTGTTGCTGATGTCAGCTGGGTCTTGGTGAAGACCAGAGAATACCAGAAAGATGTTTACTTGTGCTTTATTGACTATGCAAAGGCATTCAACTGTGTGGACCATAATAAACTATGGATAACCTTGATAAAAATTGGGAATTCCAGAACACTTCCTTGTGCTTATGCAGAACTGGTACATGGATCAAGAGACAAGTGTTTTGCTACAGATAGAAACTGGAAACACGGATCAGTGGTGACAGTGGTGATACCGGGAGGGTGGAGGGAAGGTGAGGGAGAAAGGGGGACAGATTGCAAGGATCTACATATATCCTCCTCCCTGGGGGATGGACAGCAGAGAAGTGGGTGAATCAAGATGTCGGATGGTGTAAGATATGACAAAATAATAATAATTCATAAATTATCAAGGGTTCATGGGGGAGGTGGGAGCAGAGATGGAGGGGGAAAATGAGGAGCTGATACCAAGGGCTCAAGTAGAAAGCAAATGTTTTGAGAATGATGAGGGCAACAAATGTACAAAAGTGCTTGACACAATGGATGGATGGATGGATGGATGGATTGTGATAAGAGTTGTACAAGCCCCCAATAAAATGATTTTAAAAAGAGAGAGAGAGAGAGAAGTGTTTGAACAGAACAAGGGAATACTGCATGGTGTAAAGTCAGGAAAGGTGTGTATCAGGATTGTATCCTGTCACCATGCTTACTCAATCTGTATCTTAAGCAAATAACCAGAGAAACTGGATTATATGAAGAAGAATGTAGCATAAGAATTGGAGGAAGGTTTATAAACAACCTGCAATGTGCAGATGACACAACCTTGCTTGCTGAAAATTAGGAGGACTCAAAGCACTTGGTGATGAAGATCAAGGATTGCAGCCTTCAGTATGGATTATTACTCAATATAAAGGAGATAAAAAGCCTCACAACTGGACCAGTAGATAACATCAAGGTTGAAGGTGGCATGAACTTCATATTGCTTGGATCCACAATCAAGTTCGTGGAAACAGCAGCCAAGAGATCAAAAGATGTATTGCATTAGGTACGTCTGTTACACATGACTTCTTTAGAATCTTAAAAGTCAAGGATGTTGCTTGGAGGACGAGGGTGCACCTGACCCACCCAAGCCATGGTATTATCTCTTGCCTCATATTCAGGTGAAAGTCGGACAAAGAATAAGGAAGGCTGAAGGAGAATGTGTTTACTTGTGGTGCTGGAGAAAAATATCATGGACTGCTAAACAGTACAAACTGATCTGTCTTGGAAGAAGTAAGGACAGAGGGCTCCTTCAATGCAAGGGTAGCAAGACTTTATCTAACATACTTTGGACATATTGTCAGCAGAAAACAACCCTTAAAGGAGAATATCATATTGGGAAAGGGGAGGGGCAGCAAAAAAGAGGAAGGCTCCAAGAGATGTATTGACAACACAGTGGCTGAAACAATGGGCTTAGGTGTGGGAGCAGTTGGGAGGAGGGTGCAGGACTGTGCGTTGTCTCCTTCTGTTGAGCGTGGGGACACTGGGGGTGGAAACTGACTTAATGGCTTTCAGTCTGTACATGTAAGAAAGACTGAGAAGAATGATACCAGAATATAATTGTTTGATTTAATTGGTAGATGTCTGGAAGGATTTCCTCATTTATTCTCTTTTTGGTTAACTGAATAAATGTATTAATTGAGGTTCTGTAATGTTCTAAGCTTTGTAGAAGACCTCACTACTGAAAAGATTCATGAACCACCCTCATTTTCAAAAGTGTAATATGCTCTCAAAACTTTGAACTTGATACTAAAGCAAAGGATCGGCATGGGAAAGTTGTACAAGTTGTATTTGTGAACCATGATGGTGCCTGCTGGACATAAAATGGATTTTCAGAGGTGGGCAAAAAGGGAGACCACTATAAAGTTGCAGTACTATTTTTGACAGGAGAATATGTTCGTCAGATCCAAAGCTGAATGGAGAATTAATGGAGAGAAGGGTCGGGGAGGGATGTTTGGGAAGTCAATTTGACAGGACTTAATGCATTGACTATGGAGTTTTCTGAAGGAGTCATAGAAATCTCACACTTCTAATCTGGGAAAATGGGCAAAGAAACAAAATTTGAAGCATACCAAAGTTTAGGGGAAAGTGCTTCAGTCATTTCTAGATATGTTGAATCCGAGTTGTTGGTGGGATCGTCAAACGGATATAGAAAGTTAGTATATTGATAAAGACTAAGGTGTGTGCGTGTGGGTGGGTCTGTGCACTCGTGTACATGCGCATGGCAAATAGGGAAACACTTCAAGCAGCTCACCTCCTTTAATTGCCTAGCTAGGCTGTAGTGTTTTATAGCACCCACTGAGATCTCAAGGGTGCAGTAATCACTCAGCAGTTGTGATATGGTGTGACATTCCAAGAACAAGTCTTTGGAATCAAGCCTGAACTTTCATCTGAACACCATTTATTTGCTACAAAAACTTGAACAAGTTACGTGCCTGGGGCTCTAGTTCTTTATCAAAATAAAGGGCCTGATAATCACCACTTTGCCATTTTGTCATAAGGTTTACATAAAATTGTTTATAGAAAACCACTTGGTACATATTAGACCTTCAGGGAATCTTTAGTTTCAAATCATATCGTTTCTGGGGACTTTGCATAGTACCTGTCTCTCAGAAGTACCTCCTAACTCCAGTTTAAACTCTTACTGTTAATAGAAAGCATTATTTCAATTACCAAATAGAGATAAAATTCTGTCCCCACTTTTCCTTTGTTCTGTCTGGTCCTGCCTGTGTTAGCATTCTCTCCCTGCCTTGCCAACATCTAATTTACTTCCTTTCAGTGGAATGTAATCACAAGTCAGGAATTGCTCTCACCTCATGTTTACTGCAAACAGATAACCATTATCTCCAGTCGTCCTGCCTGGTTTTATCTTAGTGGTTTTCTATTCTACAACTTTTTAATTATTTCATTTGCTTTTTCCTACATTATGTCATTCTCTTCTGTGCTAATGTTTGTTGGATAGAGAGAAGAAAACAAATTTGTAGCTTAATCCAGAGTTCCAAACGTATTATCACCAAAAACAAGCTGAGGCCCATACGCTTTGCTGTGATTGTAAAGTTCAATGACCACATCAAAATCCTTGACTGGTAAAGATGAAGTTTTTCAGATTTCCTTTTACAGGGAGCTGAGTTAATTTAATAAGAGATTACAGATAATTGAATCAATGTTTGTTTGGCTTCAGAAGGAAGGGCTTCTTCTTTATACTCAGACAGGACTCCTAGAGAATGACTAAGAGGAGGGTATCAAGCCATCTGTGGGGAGAAAAACAGTGGCCAAACTAGAGAAGAGAACGTATTTGCATTATTCAAGGGAACAATATAGGATAAGAATAGGAGAGCAAAAGCAATACTCTGAAAATAGGTAAAGAAAGGATGAAAAGAGAGGATTCAAGTCTTAAACCGTAGACACAGGGCAGAGGTAAAATTTCCTCTTCTAACAGAAAGGCTGGTAATTTGAGTTCACCCACAATCAATTAAGGAACCCAGAATCAATTAAGGAAGACAAGCCTGGCCAGCTACAACTGAAAGAACACTGAAAACTCAACGGAGTACAATTCCACTCTGAAACACATGGGGTCGATCGCCATGAGTCAGAATTAGTCCTAGGGCATATAACTTAGGCTTTAGTTTCTAAAAGGATGATGGCCACAATGGAGCAGCATAGAGAAACCAGGGGGGGGGAAGTATCCACCTACAGACAACTGATCTTTGATAAAGGACCAGAGAGTATTACATTGGAAAGAGATGGTTCCAATAAATGGTGTGATTTCCATCTGTAGGATAATGAAACAGGATCCAGACCTTGGCCCATTTACAAAAATGAACTCAAGATGAATCAAAGATCTAAATATAAAACCTAGAGTGATAAAGATCATCAGAGAAAAAACAGAGGCAAGTTAAGGGCCTTATTGCAGGATATAGACACACTGTCAAATATATCAAAGAAAACACGCATAGTAGATGACAAAATAGATGGCTGGGTCCTACCGAAAATAAGGCACGTATGTGCATCAAAAGGGTAAAAAGAGAACCTATGGAGCAGGGAAACATTTTTGACCACAACACAATGAAGTAATCTCTAAAATGGATAGAAAATGGCAACATCTCAATAAGAAAAAGATTTAAAAAAAACCAAAAAGTGAGCAAAGGACCTATCACTAAGGATGACTTCCAAATGACCAATGACCATATGAAGAAATGCCCACACACCCCGACCATTCAAGAGACACCACCTTAAACTGACATCAACAGCCACTTTTGGGGGGGAAACATCATAATAACGAATGTTGGAGAGACTGGAGTGAGATTGGAAACCTACTGGTGGGACTGTCATGCAACCATTATGGAAAGAGATATGCGGTGCCAGCTCAAACAACTGGAAATAGAAATTCCCACAGCTGGGTGTATACCCTAACAAAGTAAGAGTCAGACATGGGCAGACGTCAGTACAGCATTGTTCACAATAGCAAAAAAATTGTGGACAATATAAAGACCCATCAGTGGAAGAATGGATAAGACCTACATAAATAGAAGAATATCCTGTGCTCGTGGGTAGTCAGACTTAATATTATAAAAAGTCAATACTACTTAAAACTGTCTGCAGATACAACATAATCAAAATCACAAATTCATTCCTTAGAGAAATGGGAAAACTAATTACCACTTTCATACTGGTGGGCAAAAGACCCAGGATAAGCAAAGAGCTTCTTTTTTTTTTTTTTT
>NW_022106189.1:21883649-21885940 GCF_000313985.2 Echinops telfairi | reverse complement strand
CCCAATAAGTAGGGGAAAGACATGAACAGACAGTTCACCAAAAATGAAGTACAAATGGCTAAAGAAACAAATGAAAAATGCTCACAATCACTACCCATCATGGAGATGCAAATTAAAATCACAATGAGAGACCGCTTTACAACCACAATGCTAGCCCAATTTAAAACAAACAGTAAACAACAAATTCTGCAGAGATTGTGAAGAAAATGGAAGTCATATTTACTCAACAGTTAGTAAACTTGTAAATCCATTCAGCCACTATGGAAAACTATACGGTGATACTTAAAGCAACTCCATTTCAATGGAATTGAAATCCCATATGTTCCAGCAATATAACTATTAGGCATATACCCCAAAGAAATAAGAGACACAACACAAATGGGTGTACGCTCTCATGTGCTTATAGCAGCAGAGTTTCCAATAGCAAAAAGCTGGAAGCAGCCCAAATGCCCAACAGTGGAAGAAGGGATACGGAAACTCTGGTACAAACACACAGTGGAATACTATGCATCCCTGAAAGAACAGTGATTAATGCGTGAAACACGGCAAGACATGGACTGACCTAGAAACCATTATGCTGAGTGATGTTAATCAATCACAGCAGGACAAGTATTGTATGAGTCCACCACTGTACTGAGAAACACCAATTAAATCTTAGACACCAATTCCAAAACAAAGGGGTAAAAAGTCTGCCTACAGGCCGTGACCATACATCACCCCCCTTGTGTGCACTTCATAGGAACCTCCTCAAAAGAGACTTCACATTGTCTGGGGTCACTCCTTCAAGAAGGGGGGAAAGAGAGAAACTATCCATTTGATACTACACAACAGTGAGACAAGGTTGAGACATATCAACAGGTCTGCCAAAGGAATGAGAGGAGAACCTTACAGGAAAATCAAGTTATGACCAGGGGAGGGGAGCAACCACATTTCAGAGGAGGCCCTGATATTTCTGTTGGTGGATATGGTGGGTAAGTGGGTGGGGAGCAACCTCACATCAGGAAGGGATGCTAAACAACAATTGTAGGGAACCTAAGAGGAGAATAAACCAGGTTCTATGTTCCTGGATAGACACTTCGAATATGTTTCTACCCAACCTTCTTTGAGCCATGCCATGGACTAAGCACTATGATGCCCTTAGACAATGACCTTACCGGGAACATAGTATCCCCCAAGGGCCACACCAGAAGGACTCAACGAGGGAACGAACTGGGCCCTACCTCAAAACTACCTTGGACCTAGGACTGAAATACGTTAATGGGCGAGGAAGCAAAGGATGGCCACTCCATCGCTGTGGAAATGGCAGCCAGTGGACCTTGCGTGGGACCCCTGTATTAGTGGGTGTCCAATGAAAGGGGACCCAGAACTTCCATATACTTAGTACCTCAGTGCTTCCCTTTCATTAATATGGTACATTTTAATCTGGGAGGCAAGGATCTGCCCTTGTAAGAAACAAGCAGCTATCTAAATGAGGCATCAACAAAATCCACATCCAAGCCCACCAGCCTGTGTGAGTCAAAGATGACAATAATAAAATCTAAATATAACGAAGGGAAAAGTATCAGAGCTTAAATTATGAACATACAACTTGTAGAAGATTATGGAGCACATGGGAACCCAAAATTCATCTGCACACTATCTAGTCAGATTAAGCCTCTGGCAGATCCCCTCCAGCCACAGGCAGGGGGCTTGAAAAGCTTAACTGTCAGATAGAGATTATTGTAAACTTGATGGTGGTGGATCAAACCAGGGTATAATATGATCCTTGGTCACTTGACCTCCCTCTTGACCCAACCTGAATTTGTTTTAGGCTCAAATATTTCTCGATTGTTTCAAGACAGAAATTTCTTCTCTGGGTTTTTAAATATTGCTTGTGGTTTTTTCTTCCTTACTCTTTATTTTTATCTTTATATTATTATTATTATCTTCTTTCTTTCTTTTTTTTTTCATTGTTTCGGTTAGGTTTCCCAGTTTATGAGGCGCAGGAGTGGATGCACAGAGACCACAACTGATGCAAGGATTTATTTGGAATGGGTCAGGGGTCAGGAGTGAGGAAGGGGAATGAAGAAGAAAACAATGAATGAGGGAGTAGGGAGGGAGGGGGCATTAGAACTGATTGTGATGATCTGTACACAACTCTTTTTAAAAGTGATTTAACCATGGATGTGTATGATATGTGAATGTTATGTCAAGAAAACTACTAAAAAAATAAAGAAAGAAACTAAACTTTACCTAAGGTCACCATGCGTGAAGGAGAAAGAGTTGTTGCTTAAGGGGCATTGATAATGGTG
>NW_022106189.1:21871539-21883368 GCF_000313985.2 Echinops telfairi | reverse complement strand
AAATGGAATACTATGCAGCAATTAAAAAAGATAGAACCATGAAGTACCTCATGACATGGACCTAGAAAGCACTATACTGACTGAAATTAGTCCACCAAAAGAGGACAAATATTATATGAGACCACTGTGATAAGAGAAAAATATATTAAAAAACTAAGATTCTTTCATACCTAGAGGAACAGACTCTAGAGATGCCTGTAATGTGGCGAGGGATGGACGGGTGGGGCCATGGAAGAGAAGAGAAAGCAACGGCTAGACCACGGCCGAGTGTTAACCTGGATGTAAGAGAAGATAGTAAGGAGTCCACAAAGGGAGAAGTGAAAGTGAGAAGAGGTGAAGGGTAGATTATTGAGGGCAAGGATTAGTAGTTCAAATTATTGAATGAAAAGTTGATGGCATGAAATGTAAACCCTCACCACCTAATTTACAATTAAAAATTTAAAGGGGAGGGGGCGGGGAACAATGGCCAAATATCCAAAATTACTTAATACACCTCAGACTTCAGAAAATAAGGGCAGGTCCATGTTTTCGGTCTTCTTTGACCCTCATCTAAACTTATTCTACAGCCTGTAAGACATTCCCCCATTACGTACCCTTCCTTTTTGTTGTTGTTTTGTTTTGTTTTTTCCCCTTCCCGGCCTCACACTTCACTCTGCAGGAGGCCTTCTGCACCTATAAAGATTTACAGTCTCAGAAACCCACAAAGGCAGTTCTATTCTGTAGAGTCTGTCTATAGAGTCTACTCTAGCATTCTCTCTATAGAGTCCCTATAAATCAGAATTGACTTAATGGAAGTGAATTTGAGAATTGAGACTTATTTCTTAAGTGGGTATCTCTGCTGTCCAAATCCTATTTCCTCCATCCTATACACACCCAAATTAGTTTTTAGTTTAGTTTTGTTTGTTGTTTTCTGTGATCAAAATCACAGTACCTGACTCCTCTCCTCGGTTTTATGTTTCAAATATTACTGCAGAATGAAAGGCCTTTAAAAATCAAAACATAAAGGTAGAAGTAGCAACATCCTCCCTCTTTTGTTTCTATTTTTCTTTTTTCACCTTTACAATGCACGAATCAACTCTATCAATAGCAGTGGGTGTAGTTGGTTTGAACCATTTTTGGGGTGGGGGGATGGGGGGAGGGGAAACCATGTATTTGATTCCAAACCATGGTGACACTGGGAGGTGCAAATGGTTAATGGCTTATCTGCTAACTGAAAAGTTGGTAGTCCAAGGCCACCCAGAGGCACCTGAAAAAAAAGCCTAGCTGAATATTCAGCCATGGAGCACAGACTCCTCTCAAGCACATGGAGTCCCCATGAGTAACCCTGAACAATGGGACTGGAAAGAAAGGAAACTCACATTTTCTGAGCACTAACTCAGTAAAGTACTTTACATGTGTTATCCCATTTAATCTTCACTATGTTGCAATTTGCTGAGGAAATGCCAAGTCATCCTAAAGTAGAAGGGCTAGAATTTAACCATTCTGACTCCAAATTCCATTTCTGACAAAGCCCTGGTTATGCATTGGACTGCTGATTGCTGCTCCACAGAAGGAGGACGCTTTCTGTTCCTAAAAAGATTCACAGCCTCAGAAACCCACAGGGCAGTTCTACTCTCTCTATATGGCCACTATGTGAATTGGCCTGATGTGAATGAGTTTGAGAGTTGAAACTTATATATTCATTGCACTTTGGTAGTTCAATATGAATGAGTTCCCTGAAATGAGCTCCCATCCTGTTTCCTGGCCAGTTTTCCCCATGTGTTCTGTCTTTCTTCCCTGCCACAAGCACAAGATGAACCAAGGAATGGCACTAGAAAACATGTACCCAGTCCTTTATTCTAGTGATAGGTCTACTGTTCCAACCTGGCCAATGAGAGCATGTGGGTGGAGATTAATCAGGTCAAAGTTTGATTGGAGGATGAAGAGATAAATGGCTCTGCAAGACCAACCCTGCTCTCTCTTGCTCTCTGGTGATTGGACCAGGATGTTGCTGCTTGGCTAGTTCTTTGCCTCAACCTGTGTGCTACACTACCTGTGGGCCAAGCCAACCCATGGATTGTGCCAATGGAGCTTGCAGCTCCTTGGAGATCTGCTTCACCACACTGCTGGTGCATACCTTGCTTAAGCTTGATGCTGGTGGATCCTGTCCCTTCATCACTTGAGTTCAATATCTCATCCAGGGCTGTTCCGCTAAGCTTCCAAGCTACTGACTGTTGTTGACCCACCTTGCTCTTCTGCCTTCAGGCAGACTCTGCCTATTTTGTCTGAGGGAAGCCCCCTCCGTGAGTTGAAAGACTTTCAGTATATTAACTGTTCCACAAAACTGATTTGAACTGAGTCCTCTGTATTGCTGTGTGAACTAATTAGCTGTTATCCTTTCTCGCTATCTAAATCTAATGTTTTATATATACATGATATAGATAGATATAGATGATATAGATATAGATAGATATTGTGTCCTGGTTTTGTTTCTCTAGAGAACACTGCCTCACACAATTCTCAACCCTTGGTCTCTGGTATATTTTGCTTTCCTTACACATACATTAGAACATATATTTCATGATGTTAGTATTGTAGTGGCATCTATAAACCCAAAAGTTCACACTCAGCTTTAAAACCCTATCGTGAGATAAATATTTCTCTCCTGTGTCAAATAGGAAAAAAAAAATCAAAATGAAAAAGCAATACATTTCATAATCACCCCAAATGAAAAGGAATGAGGGAAGCTGTGCTGGTTGGTTTGATGCAAGTCACCTCTACCCTGTTTGCAGATGATACCACCACTTCTGTCTTCAGCTGTTTGCTCGGTGCAAGGGTTTCACTTCCTGTCTGATATGCATCTCACCAGCTGCCAGAAGAACCCTGATGATATATTGGTTGAAGTCCTCGGTGATTAGCCCAAAAGTAAGCAACTCCAACCCATGGAGACAGATACAGCAGTCTGCTCTGCCTCCAAGCAGTTCCACTACATCCTATGGGATCACGATGAATCAGAATCAACTCGGTGGCCATGCATCTTGTTTAAGCTGACAATTCAGAAGTAGATTGCCAGAGCTTTCTCCTGAGACACCTCAGAAAGGGAAAAATTCCCAATCTTTCAGTTAGCAAGAAACTGGGCTATTTGCATTACATATTAACTATTTACATCATCCAGGGACTCCCAGAAGTAAGCAGTGGGGCTATATCCTTATGACTCTTCCTCTGTATGTTTTTTCTTTCTAGTCTCTTTTATTTTACATGTACATTCTTCATACACTTTTACTCAGCTTGTTTTCCTTCTGGTTCTACATGTCCAGGCCTAAGTAGGAACAGATAAGCAATACCTGACCTACTGTGGAATGTAGGAATAAAGAAACACATGACAACTCTCCTTTGTGTGGTGTTTTGTCTTGAAGATTCCTAACAGCTTTTTGGTTTGTTTGTTTGTTTGTTTTTCATTCTTTTACAAAAGACTGCCTTTGTACAATAGGCAGTAGTTCATCATGATCTCAACTAAACAAGCTTCTAGAACTTGGGGAAGATGGGAAAAGAAGGCAATGGCTGGGCTTCTGGAAAAAACAAGACCATGTAGGCAGCCACTTTACAGCCACCCTCTTCAAGTAAAGATCTCAAAATAGTGAAGAAGAACCAAAAACCAAAACCTGAGTTCTCCATCTCCCGAGGAGGAAAGACACCTGGGTCAGACACAGACTGACAATTTGGAGAGGTAAAGTTCATTCAAGGATACTCAAAATACACCCAATTCCCAGCAAGCCAAAAGAAGGCTGCCAGGGAGCCCCTTCCTCAGTGTTCTGGTCTAAGGGGCGAGGCAAGAGAATGGTGAGCAGGTGCCTCACTCCTCCATGGGCCAGAACCCAGGACATAATCTAATCCCACTGAAGTTAATGGCACCCCTAGCCCACATGATTAAGAGGGTAGGCCTGAGCCAGAGGAAAGCAGACTTGGATAACTGTACAGGAAGAATTAATGAAAGAGAAACTGAAGCTCATCAACACCTAAAAGCCCTAGGGTTGAAAAAGGCATACACCTTACAACAGCTCCTGTTAGTGAAAGGTGCTATGATTAGGCACTGGGCCCTGCTCCCATATTTACCCTGAGTGAAGGCAAGAGCTCTAACACCCCTTCCCAGAGACAGAGACAGGTTAGAGGTCGTAGAGTAAGTCTGAACTTCTCACGGATTCTCTTCTCCCTTCCTTTTCCTGTCTCAGTCAAAGTCTAACTAGTTTACATTACTTGCTAATAGGGGAGACAGAGTCCAGACATATATGGAGAGTCAATTTCTATCAGGAGAGCTGGGAGGGTGACGAAGGGGTAAAGGGCTGAGGAGTGAGGCTAGCTGCTAGCAGGGATCTGCTAGAAGGCAGTTTCCAACAACATGGAGTTCCTCGTGCTTAGCTAAAATTACTACAACTCCTCCAGAGAAAAGCTGGGCTTTCTACTCCTATAAATATTTACCATCTCAGAAACCCACAGGGGGTCACTATGAGTCAGCATTGATTTGATGACAGTGAGTTTTGCATTATTGAATTAATTGATATGTGAATTATATGCCAATACAACTGTTTAAAATATTAATAGTAGGAGGATGAAGTAAAAAAAATTAAATACATGGAAACTGAACAACACATTGTTTTAAAACTATCAGATGATTAAATAAATAAAAAGAATTTTTAAATTCCTCAAAGTAAATGAGAACAAAACTACAGCATACCAAAACCTCTGGACACAGCAAAAAACAGTACTCAGGAAATGTATAGTAATAAATGCATACATCAAAAAAGAAAGATCAAAATCAATACCTTAACCCAATGCTTACAACAGTTAGAACAAGACCAGCAAAACAAACCATAAGACATCAGAAGAAAAGGAATTAAAAAGATTAAATAAAATAAATCAATGAATGAGAAAACAGGAAAAAAAAAAAAAGACAAGAAGTTTTCTTTGAGACATGGATGTTAACAAACCCAGGGACAAGGGAACAACTAGTGATCTAAAATCGATGGCAAGGAGGGTGTAGGATGCCTGGTAGGGCTTGATCAAGTGCAATGTAACTGAGAGGAATTACTGAAACACAAATGAAGTCTGAACATGATAGTGGGACAAGAGGAAAGTAAACGGAAATAGAGGAGGCAAAGGGGATTTATAGAGATCTAAATACCAGCAGGTACATATGTAAAAAAAAATTCTTTTTTAAATCATTTTATTTGGGGAGCTCCCAATAAAAATGAATTTTAAAAAGATAAGAAGGAAAAACAAGGATGACCAAACATTTTCTTTGAAAAGATTAGCAAAATTGACAGACTGCTGGCAAACTTAGCGAAGGAAAAGGAGAAGATGCAAATATTACAAATAGGAAATGAAATGACAGCAGAACAAACCAGAATTTATAAAGGTAATTATACAATATTAGAAAGGACTGTACTACAACAAATTTGAAGACCTAGAAGAAATGAGAAAATTTCTAGAAGCACATCATCTATGTAAATTAATACAGACTGATACAGAAATCCTTAACAGATCCATAATACAAGAAGAAATAGATTAGGTCATTTAAAAACTTCCAACAACAAAAACCCTAGGACCAGATAGAAGCATTGGTACCAATTCTATATAGACTATTCCAGAATATAGCGAAAGACAACAAACTGCCAAACTCATTTTATGAAGCAAATATAATCCTGATATCAAAACCAGGCAGACATTACCAGATTAGAAAACTACAGGCCAATGTTTCTTACAAAAATAGATGCAAAACTTTTCAACAAAATCCTATCCAGTAGAATTCAACAACAACAACAACAAATAATAATAATAATATATTATGATCAAGGGGGATCTATACTAGGTACACAAGGAGAGTTCAATATTAGAAAAGAATCCATGTAATCAACCATATAGATAAAGCAAAAGAAAAGAACCATATGACATCAATTGATGCAGAAAAAGCATTCAAAATATCCAACATCTATTTTTTTATAAAAAACATTCAATAAAATGAAGGGAAATTACTCAACACAATAAAGTCCATCTATGCAAAACTAATGACCAGCTTTTCACATGATGGAGACAGTTTGAAAGCAACCCCCATGCCTCCAAGTAGGAGCCAGACAGGAAAGCCCTTTAACAGCACTCTTATGTAATATAACCTGGGCAATCGTGGCCAGATTTCCATTAGGCATCAAAAATTAAATCAAACCCATACAGGCTGGAAAGAAGAAGAAGTACTCTCTCTGTTTGTGTACAATATGGTTTTATACATAGAGAAATCCAGACTTGATAGGAAAAACTGCAGGAATTGATTGGAAAATGTGCAAATACATCAGGCTATAAAATCAATAGACAAACATCAATAGGATTCTTTAATATTTAGGAAGAGAACTCTGAAAAGGAAATTATATATGTGTGTATACATATATATATATATAATTTACAATAACCACCTGAAAGATTAAATACTTAGGAATAAATCTAACCAGAGAAACAAAAGACTTGTACAAAGAAAATTATAAAACAGTACTATAAGAAACCAAAAGAGACCTACATAAATGGAAGAAAGTTCCATTTTCATGGATAGAAATATTTTATATTATGAAAATCCCAATATTACCTTTAGGAGCCCTGGGGGTGTAGGGGTTATGTGTTGGGCTGCTAACTACAAGCACAGCTGCTTCATATGAGAAAGATGGGGCTTTCTACTCCCAATTAGAGTTATGATCTCAGAAAATCACAGACACAGTTCGACCCTGTCCGATAGCATTGCTATGAGTTGGTATTGGTACACACACAAATATATATATATACATACCAGTGGAATATATATATATATATTCAGTGGTACTGGTTACACTATATATATACCAGTGGATCAAATTTTAAAGCACTTACAAACACCAGATTTTTTTTGTAAATGGCTGGAACACATTAAATAGGGAAGAGACTATCTTTTCAAAATATGATGCTAGAAAAATTGGGTTTCCATTTGCAAAAGAATGAAAAAGGGCCCATATTTCACCCCATAAACAAACAAAAACTCAACATGGATTAAAGACATCAATATAAATCTTAGAACTACAAAGATCATCAATGAAAAAATGAGGACACTACCAAACATAATGAGAATCACCCAGACAACAGAAATCAGAATTGAGAACCAGGGCCTCCTGAATAGATAACATTATGATCTTCAAAGGACTTCACCAAAAAGAACAAAATGAAAACCTACTGACTGGGGGGTTTTGGCAATGAAATATCAGATCAAAGGCTAATCTTTAAAATCTATATAACACTGTAACATCTCAATAAGAAACACGCAATCCCATTTAAAAATGAACAGAAGGCATGGATAATCAATTAACCAAAGACATCGGGAGGCCAACAATCACGTGAAGAAACCATTAGCTATAAGAGACATGCAAATTAAAGCAATAACAAGATACCACCTCACACCAGCACCGATAGTAAAATTTAAAATAACATAAAATTAAAAATGCTGGAGAGAATGTGGAGAGGTTGAAACCTTATACACTGAAAATGGATTAAAAAATGATGCAACTACTAGAAAAAAACAGTATGGCGCTTCCTTCAACAAAGGTGAATGGAAATAGCATCTGCCCCAGCAATCTCTCTACTCAGTGTGTACCCCAAAGAAATAAAGAACAAAACATGAACAAATATACGCACATCCATGCTTATCTCAGCACTGCTCACAGCAGCAAGAAGATGCAAACAACCAAAATGCCCATCTGGGAAGAATGGATAAATAAACTTTGGCACAGGTTACAATGGATATCATGCATCCCTAAAAACAAAGATGAAACCACCAGACATCGAATGAAATGCACAAATTTGGAGATGTTATGCTCAGCAAATTTATTCCATCCTATATATGAGACCACCATTAGAAAAATGGTTTTCACACTAAAAGAAGCTAATCTTGATGTCAGCAGTAGGCCCAGGGGTGAGGGGAATGAAAGGAAGGAAGAGGGGAATAAATAATTGATAAATAAATAAAAAGAAGCTACTAGCCAAAGAATTTTGTGCACTTAGACCACAAACATATCTTTCACAAGCTTTTAAGAGTTATGATTCTTATTTTACAGTGACTCATATTTAAGAAATGTCCTGTGAAGCCCTTATTGTTCTAACAGTTGTAATGTAAATGTAACATGTGGTTATTATACCGCAGTATTACAGGAACTGAAGACACGGACCAAGCAGCACCATGTCAGAATGTCCAGAATGTTCCTACATTTTCATAACCAAAACTCCAGCTGCCAGAACCTGCCTATTACACCTTTGTGTAAATACCCAGCCCTCAAGTGTGTTTTATTTTCTTTAACATTATTCACAACACTGAAATGAACTTTAATTTTTTTTAAGATGGAGGAAAAACTAAAAGTAATACATTATAGAGTTAAATTTTTTATAGAGGGGAAAGTTAAAATAGCTTTCCGGGGCCAAGAGCCAAACAAAAATATAGTCCTAAGGCCATTTATAAGAAACAGAATCAAAGCTAAACAAGTTTCACTATCAGTGCTCATTAGCATGAGTTAGCAATATCTATCAGCATGAGTTTAGCAGCATCTATCCAATCAAGAGAAGTCAGTTTAGCATTCAGTGACCAACTTTCCCAAAACAGGGAAGAAAAATAAATACCACCAAGTTGATCAGATTTATACTCATCTAGGCTTCAAAAGTCTAAATGAACTTTTAGACGTCATTGTGCAAGACTTCAGAGTTTTCCAAAGGGAGAGGGTAAGTGAGGTAGGATAAATCAATGGGCTAGAGTCTACCCTGTTTCCCCAAAAATAAGACAGTGTCTTATATTAATTTTTGCTCCCAAAAATGTGCTAGGTCTTATTTTCAGGGGATGTCTTATTTTCCAATGAAGAAGAATACGGTACACATTCATTGTTTCTTGTTTTATTAAAAGAGACCTCGCACTTCCTGTCTGCTCCAGCTGCGTGGCGGCGCCTGCCCCTACAGTACAGAGTCCAGAGTTACAATAGCTTCAGGGGGCCTTATTTTCAGGGAGGTCTTATTTTCGGGGGATGCCTTACATTTCCGCGAGAGGCAAACCTGTAAGTAGGTCTTATCTTCGGGGGATGTCTTACTTTCGGGGAAACAGGGTAACTAGACAGTTTCTGGGCGTTGACTTGGGATAAGTAGAATACAGTGATCTACAGGAGCGAAGGGAAATCAAGGAACAGGGAGAGACAAGATGATAAGAGATTGATTAGCAGTTTAGACTGTGGAACACAAGTTAATGCTCTAAAATACAAACCCCAACTAAGCCAATATTTTTAAACCTCTGATAGGCTTATGGGAACAACAGCGAGACCTTGATTGGGTTCACTGTTAAAGGAGATAACACAGCAAAATAAGGAAGTATGGATGGGTAGATATAGATGATAGAGATATGAATATGGGTATATGTGGGGTTAAAGGGAGAGGGGTTCCCCACAAAACATCACAGGTCCAGTAGGCGCAATTGTACAGCAATAATAAGTAAAGATTACAGTAAAGTCATAGAGAGCTATGAGAGTTAAAAGATAGAGTCAAGTAATGGAGTCAGATACAATTCATGGTAGCATTGCTCACCTCTGCCCCGCTTGGTGGTCCGAGTAGAGAGAAGGGGAAGGGAAGAAGGGCAAGGGAACAAGGGAGAGAGGACGGGAGAGGAGAAGGGGAAGAGAGGGGAGCCAGAGAGCGAGGTCAGAGAGAGCTCTGTATTGCTGACCCACGCCTATATACCTTTTGGGGGCATGCCAGCCCACTAATTACAGATAGAGACATACGTCACAGGGAGGGGTTACACTATAGGTTACACAGTAATGAGAAGGGGTGGTCTAGGGACATACACGCAATAGGAAGAGAGAGGGATTGGGGTATACACGTGACAAGATGGGTGGATCCTAGATTTAGGATGGCAGCTTAACTTTGACCTGTTCCCTGGGTCTCCATAGTAACCATTATGGGTAGGGTGTAAACCCCTCCCGCAGGAACCAAGCTAACGGTCCCAAGCTTCAGAGAGAAGTAATCCACTGTCTCCAGCAGCAGGGAGCGCGGGGGATGCCTGCGCATCTGACCTCCCACAGGTAATAGAGATAAGACATAGAAATACAAACAACAGAAGAGGACAACCTGTCTACTAAGGTGTACTAAGAAAATGGAAAGGAGCCAGCCAAGATCTTTCCCAAAAAAAGGGAAAATCATGTGCAAAAGTATGGAGTTAAAAAGAGTCCAGAGTCCCAAGAGAATTGAAGAAAGCATGAAGTGTGGTTGAATCACAAAGTGCAACTCACTACCATGGCCTCAATTCCAACTCACGGAGACTCTGTAGAGCAAGGGAGAACTGTCCTGTGGGCTGCTGAGACTGTGATTAGAAAAACACGGAAGAATCTGGGCAATCTGACTCCTGCCATCTGATGAAGTAAATTTCTCTTTCTAGTCTCAATAAACTGAAAAGGAGAAATGAAAGAAGGGTGTGGTAGTTACATAAACTGGTGTCAATTTGAGAGGATTATGAATGAAGGGGTGGAGTCTGGTCTGTCAATCAAGATATAACCAATGAGGCCTCTGTGGGAGCATGGCCTTCCCCTAAGGATTCTGGGGAAACTCTGGGATTTCCTCCTTGGAGACGGAAGACACACCCTCTCTCCACTCACTCCCTTGGAGATGCTCTACTGACCAGACACAGGGCACTAAGCTGATAGACCCTGTGCCCTGGGAACTGGAGAACCCACATAAAGACCCCTGCCAGCGCTGAGATGCTTATAACGCTGCTGGATTGCTACCCACTGGCCTGTGATCATCCTGCATTCGGAGTCATTCCAAGTATTTTGTGAGTCTGAAGAGGACTTTACAGATTGGTATCAGACATATGGGCTAATATTGGACTTACGGGCTTGGACTGGACTGGGTTGGGATGCTTTCTTAATGTACAATTACCCTTTATATAAAACTCTCTCTTATACACATATGAGTTTCTACGGATTTGTTTCTCTAGTCTTCCCAGACTAACACAAAGGGTAAACCGTCAAAACAGATGTCCAGGTTTACTGAGTGGTGGCAGACAGGAGAGGTGCTAGGATATTAAATATCATAGTTCTTGCTACACTTTGTCTAAAGTGCCATTTCAGTTTTACGGGTTTAGAAGTTACCCTTTTAAAAATACAGAATCCAAGGCTAATAACTTCAAATAACATTTGCAGATGAGGAAAACAAGACTCACCTAATGTCTGCCCACCTGTTGCTTCATACTATGTTAGTCTAATACCCCAATCTAGATGATGAACTTTGTGAGGGTAAGGGCTACATGGGTCACTTGATCTCCATTGTAGCCCAAGTGCTTACAGATACAAGGTGCACAGTAACCACTTCTTGAAATGGCTCAATATATTAATATTTACAAGGAGCATGCTGTTGACAGGCTGACAACAATATAAAAAAGGAAAGTCCAAACTCACTGCCATAAAGTCAATTCCGACTCCTGGTGACTCCACAGGACAGGATAGAACTTTTACTGTGAGTTTCCAAGACAGTAACTCTTCACGGAATTAGAAAGCCTCGTCCTTCTCCCACAGAGCAGAGTGAGTGGTTTCCAATTACTGACCTTGCAGTTAGCCGCCCAATGCATAACCACTATGCCATAAAGCAGAAGAAAAATAAGTGATATTCCTGATATTTCTGACATGATTCTACATATTTTGATACCACAGTTTTCAGGCAGAGATCTCTTAAAGCTGTGGATAGTTCAGTAAAGCCTATTAAACCCTAACTTCATGATCGCACTAAGCAATGGTGGTTCATTTCCTGAGCACACGGTTA
>NW_022106189.1:21868313-21870369 GCF_000313985.2 Echinops telfairi | reverse complement strand
TCAAAAGGGAAGCCAAATGATAAGCTATTACATTTTCACCTAACCATATCTGCCATAATATTACAGTGTTCTCTGTCTATCAAGGCCTTCCATTATCCCTGGACTGGGGAACAGAGGGTATTCACTGGCGGCAACCCATGTGAGGATACTGAAGGTGGATTTGGGGCTTCCACTGTTATCCAAAGCCTTCAGTAAACAAGGTGTTCACACTCTACGCTATGATACCATTCCCTCCTTCAAATTTAGATTTTATTATTTACAATCTGTGGATCACACAAGCTGCTGAGCTCCTCATGTGGACTTAGTTAAATCTTCACTTAGATGGCTGTTGGTTTTAAGTCAAGCCTTTAAGTCATAGTGATCTTTTGTTGTTGTAGCCTACTCCATTTCATCTGCTATTTTGGTAATGACAACACCCCAATGTTTTGCTTTTTAAAAACTACCTACTCTGTGTTTATGTAGTTGATCCATCCCTTAAATCCAGAGGTGGGCCCATGCCACAGCCTCGCCAATTAACTTGTCTTTCCTTTGGGAGCACAGTGATTATTTCAGCGGTGGGCACAGGCTCACATCAGTCCAATCAAAGTCCATCATAGACACTTGCTGAAGTAAATAGTTTTTACAAATGAATTTGCAGTGTCTTGGAACTCTCCTGAAAAGAAAGCCTATCTGAAAATGGAACAAAAATAGAGGACAGCAGAATTTGGAGGGTAGAGAACTGTCTTCTGATGATATTGTTTGAGCATCTGGATCTAGTTATACCTGAATACCTCATCCGTTAAGCTATGTCAGACGATAAATTCCATTTTTTATCTGATGAGAGTTTAGACTTGATTCTATCACCAAGATTGAAAGAGTCCTGATTAGCATGATTATAGAAAACAAGAAAGAGGTTCAGGCCTGTCAGACCTGCCGCTGCGTGTCTCGGCACGTGCATTAAAAACGTGAGAATAAAAGGTGCAAACAGACAGAACTCATTTAAATACTTACTAATTACTAGGGCTGTAACTCAGAGAAAATTACTTAATCTCTCTGAGCCTCACATTACATATGTAATACGGAGAGTGGGCTAAATACTACATAGGATTTCAGGGAGAATTCGAGAAAATAACATAGGTCAAGGGAGAGGCACCTGGTGAACACTCTGTGTACTGTTTCTTACATGCCTGATTAGCCAATGGCCAGCTGCCATCCATCTGATTCTACTTCGTGACTACCTCACGGCTGGAGTAGTAGAGCTGGGTTCCACAGAGTTTTCAATGGTTGATTTTTCAGAAGCAGATGGTCAGCCCAACCTCCTTCAAAGTTACCTTTCGGAAGACTTGAACCTCCAAACTTCCGGTTAGCAGCCAACCATGATAACCATTGACACCAACCAGAGATCTTAGAAATTCTGAGAGAGGAAGTTGGATCTGTTTTCGGTGGCTCTACTCCTGAATCACCCATGGAGCCCTCCATTCACTGGAGCTTCATGACAGTGGGACTAACTGGATCACTGTCCCCAGCCATCGGTAGTGATTATTTCATTCTCCATAAACCCCCAAATTCTTTGACCACCAAGCATATTTAATTTTTTTAATTAAAAAAAAGAAGAGGAAAATGTTCAGCAAGTAGAACATTGGAGGCCATTGAAAACACAGCAAGGTGGAAAAAATAAATCCTATCTCAAGTCTTGTTCTTGGGAGAGGTGTGTAAACATAGCCCACCCACCCCCCCACCCCTGAAAAAGACCAGAAAGCACTGCCATGAGATGATTCTAACTCGTATCAAGCCTGTAAGGCAACATTAAACTCCCTGGGATTTCTAAAGCTATACAACCTTACAGAAACACACTGACTCGTCTCTCTCCCACACAGCTGCTGGGTGCAGACCACCAAACTTTGGGTTAGCAGCTCAATGTGCCCCCAGGGCTCCCTTCTGTAAAGATGGACATCTACTAAAGAAGGTACAGAATTGGCTTTTACGTAGTTAGGCCAGAAAAAAATTAAAACCCAAGAAATTGAAGAGGCATTTTGTGTTTTAAGAGAGAAGAGAAGAGAAGAGAAGAGAAGAGAAG
>NW_022106189.1:21846339-21867511 GCF_000313985.2 Echinops telfairi | reverse complement strand
GGGAGGGAAAGGGAGGAAGGGAGGAAGGGAGGGAGGCAAATGGGGAAGTTGCATATAGAATAGCAACTTAAATCAGAGATGATAGCTCTCAATTTCTGCACTCCTAATGGTTGCCATACTCTCTTTGTATTCCATTTGCAAGCCTCAATATATGATCAGGTAGATAATCTATTTCACCATTTAATAGGTGAGGATACTAACAGTCAGGGAAGCCTCAGAGAATTTAAAAGTTTGCCTTAGGTCAAGTATGCATCTCTCTATTCCCACTGGTGTATCCTTGTCCGTGACGCATCCTCCTGAGCTATTGGACAGGAAAGCGCACTGGCCTAAAAGCTGATGTCTCGGCCTCACTCCCCTACTGAAACCATCCGACGGCTCTGAACAAAAGTGTAGCAGTTACTTATAAAATTAAATCCACCACTCTGTGATTCAAGCTTCATTTTAACAACAGACAAGTCTATAAGTGAACAATAACACTAGGGAAGGGTGCACCCCTTAGACTATGCAACTATTGGCAATCAAAAGGGCAGCATTTGCCCAGGGACAAAGTTCAGAAGCCAGGACGGGTTCACAAACAAAGAGAAATGGAAATACAAAACAAAGGAAAGAAATGGGATAAATGTTACTGCTGCTGTTGTTGTTGTTGTTGTTGTTAGGTGCCATCCAGTCAGCTCCAATTCATAGCGACCCTATGCACAACACATCCTCACAATTGTTCCCAGGCCTGACCCCACTGCTGTAGCTACTGTGTCAATCCATCTCGTCAAGGTTCTCCCTCTTTTACACTGTCCCTCTACTTGACCAAGCATTATGTCCTTCTCCAGAGATTGGTCTCTCCTAACAATATGTCAAAAGTTTATAAAAGGAAGTTCTGCCATCTGTGATAGTTAAGGATTTTTGTACCAACATAACTCCCGTAGGAACATGTGGGCAGAGTTTAGCCTGTCAATCAGGTCACAGCTTGATGGGAAGGCAAGCAAGATAAATGGCTCTCGGAGGCTGGCCTCTTACTCGTACTCCCTGGTGATCGGACCAGCATGCTGCTGCCTGAGTTAACTGCTCTGCCCTACCTGTGGGCCAAGTCAACCTGTGAATTGTGTGCCATGCATCCCTATGCCTTGAGCCTCCATCGAGACCTGCTTCACTATGCTGCTCCACTGCAGGCTTCTGCTAAGCCTGCACATCTCATCTTCCTGCTGTTGCCACCCCACCTTGCCCTGTCTGCTCCCTGCGGGCCAACTCTGCACCTCACGCTGGCACATCACTGTCTGATTTTTTGACCTTGGACCAATGGCTGGGCATGAGTTGGAAGGACAGTATATTAACTGTCCTACAAAAGTGTCTTCATCCTTTTTTCAATTTGCTTTAGCTACTCTACAATTAATAGCAAGTTTCAGAGTGTTTTCTGACATCTACTTTGATCTTTCTTTCTTGTGTTTTTCATGACCTTTTGCTTTCTTCATGAATGATGATCTTGATGTTCTCCCAAAGTTTATCAAATCTTCTGTCATTAGCGCTCAGTGTCAAATCTGTTCTTGAGGTTTTCTCAAAATTCAGGTTGGATAGGCTCCAGGTCAGTTCCTATGGAGTTATTTTCATTTTCTTCAGCTTTATCCTGAATCTACATATGATCAATCAATGATCTGTTCCTCAGTTGGCCCCTGGTCTGGCTTTACCTGCTGATATGGAGCTTCTCCATCGCGTCTTCCAACAGATGTAGTCCCTTTGACTTCTGTGTCTTCCATGTGGAGAAGTCCATGTGCATAGTCGAGTTTTGTGTTGTCAAAAAAAATGTATTTTCTGTGAACAAATTGTTGGTTTTACGAAATTCTATCATGTGATTTCCAGCTTCATTTCTATCACCAAGTCCATATTTGCCAACTACTGTTCCTTCCTCTTTGTTTCCAACTTTTGTATTCCAATCATCAATAACTATCAATGCATCTTGAGTGCATGTTTGATTGATGTCCAACTGAAGTTATTGGTAGAATTCTTCAATTTCTTCCTCACTAGCTTTTGTGGTTGGTACATAAATTTTAGTAATATTTGTATTGATTTGATTTCCTTGACAGCAGATAGATACAATCCTATCACAGACAACATTTTACTTCATGATTGATTTTGCAATGTCCTTTTTGAAAATGAATGCCACACCATTCCTCTTGATTATGTTATTCCTGGCATAGTAAATCATATGATTTTCTGATCCAAAATTGCCAATACCAGTCCATTTCAACCCACTAATGTCTAGGATATCAATCTTTTTATGTCCCATTTAATTTTTGACCACTTCCAATTTTCCTAGAAATGCTTCACACATTCCAAATTCCAATCATTTTCAGATTTTTGCAGCTGTTTCTCCTTGAGTCAAGCTCCATCAGCAAATGAAGTTCCCAAAGTGGAAGTTCTTCTGAAAACTATTCATTTTGGGTTAACCCTGCTGGCATTTGAAATACCAGTGACATAGCTTCCAGCATCACAGCAACGAACAAGCCATCACAGTACAAAACAGTGCCTTTACACATATTTACACATTCCAAGTTCTAATTTTGCAGCTGTTTATCTTTACCTTGAGTCAAGTCTCATCAGCAAATGAAGACCCTGAAGGCTCCACTCCCACATGCTTCCCCGGACTCACATCACCATGACTGACTTCCCCCCAAGAGAGCATCTGTTTTGAGTTATTCATAACCTGTAAACAAGCAGATGGGTTCTGGGCTCCCACTTAACTCTAGTCCCAATCCAAGAACTGTTAGTTCCTATAACATGGCCCTTCCAGTACTTGCCTTCATGAAATGACCACCGAAGATAAGGGTGTTACACTAACTTTTGATGAAGAAAGTAGATGGTGCCAGGCTATCAACTGGAATAGTATATGGATTCTTAAAAGTTTGTATTCAAACAAGCATCCATCTAAATGAGGCATCAACTAAGTCCACATAGAAGAAGCACACCAACCTGTATGATCCAAAGATGACAGTAGCAAAATTCAAATATGACGAAGAGAAAAGTATCAGAGCTTAAATTGTGAACACCCAATTTAGAAAAGGCTATGGAGGAGAGTGGGAGCCCAAAATGGACCTGCAGACCATCTAGTTAAATTAAGCTTCTGGCAGATCCCCTCTAGACACAGGCAAGGGTCTGGTACAGCTTTACTATCAAACAAGTTTACTATTGTAAACTTGATGATAGTGGATCAAACCATGGTATAATGTGATACTTGGTCAGTTGAGTTCCCTCTTCGCCCAAGCTGAATTTTCTCTAGGCTCAAGTATTTCTTGCTTATTCCACGACAGAAATGTCTTCTCTGTCTTTATAGATGTTGATGCTGGTCTTGTCTTTCCTATGCTTTATTTGTACTTTTATCTTTATGACATTATTATTTTCTTCAGGCCATTTTGTTTTGTTTTTGTTGCTTTTTGTTTCCGGTTGGTTTCCGAGTTTGTGAAGCACAGAAGGAGTGGATGCACAGAGGCAGTAACCGAGGCGATGGTTTAATCAAGAATGTGGAGGTGGTGATGGGGGGTGGGGGGTGGAAAGGGCGAGGGAATTTGGGAAGTAAACAATAAATGTGGGAGTGGGGAGAGAATACAAAAACTGATTGTGATGATGTATACACTTTTCTTTTTAAAAGCCATTTAACCATGGAAGTGCATGATATGCAAATACTATATCAAGAAAACTAAATAAAGAAGAAGGATAAATAAACCAAATTTGACCAATGGTTACCATGGGTGAAGAAGAAAGAGTTGTGGCATAGGAAGCATTGAGTTTATGTTAATGGTAGTGGGAAATTTGGAAAAGGATAACAAAAATGGTTGTACAACACAAAGAATATAATCAATGGCACCAAATTATATGTGTACAAGTTGTGGAAGTGGAGGATATTTGTTGTGAATATTTTTGTCACAATTACAAAAAAAATATTACAAAAATAGCATGAGTACAAGAAAGAAGAAAAGTTCTAGAATTTAATGTGGTGATAATTGTACAACTCTTCTTGATATGAATGAATTATTGAATTGCATGACATGTGTATGAAGTGCTAATAGGGCTGTTAGTCTGGGTTGACTAGAGAAACAAATTCATAGAGACACTCATATGTATATAAGAAAGAAGTTTATATACAAGAGCAATTGAATATTGAGAAAACATCCCAGCCCCATCCAGACCAAGTCCATAAGTCTAATATTAGCCCATATGTCCAATAACAATCAATAAAGCCCTCTTCAGACTCAAAAACACATGCAATGATGCTGAATACAGGAAGATCACAGGCAAGTGGGTGGAAAGCCTTGTGGATCCAGTGGCAGTAGAGGCATCTCAGCACTGGCAGGGGTCTCCACGTTGTTCCTTCATGTCTCCATGTGTCTTCTCAACAGGGATGTCTCACAGGGAGTGAGCAGAGAGAAAAAGTGTCTCCCACCTCCATCATACCAGTGTTCCCAGAATCCTCAGGAGAAGGCCAGGTCCACACAGAGGCCTCAGTGGCTATGACTTGATTGAGCTCCCAATTTTTAAAAAATGATTTTTTTTAAAAAAAAGAAGAAAGCATCTTCTTTTCAGTCACATTTTGAGTGCCCTCAGACTTGAGGGGTTCATCAAGTAGAATTGACTCTGTGTGGGTTTGAGATGTAATTCTTTACAGGAGTAAAAAGCCTCATCCTTCTCCAGAAGAGTAGCTAGTGTTTGCGAACTGCTGACCCTATGGTTAGTAGCCCAACTCGTAACAACTGCACCACCAGCACTCCTTATTTTTGCATAGCAATCTATAATTTTCTTAAAATGAAAACGTTGAATTTTTTTTTTTTTTTTTTGGTCACCCAATGGATTTGGTCACATTAGGAATAACATTGCTCTCCTGGCCCTGACTTAGAGATCCCGATATAACCTGAGCCCTATTGACCTCTCCAATCCATCTATTGACACTCTCTCACCTCACTCCTTCAAGTATCCTTGGAGTCTTTGAAGGTGTTGTTTTCTCTTGTTGGAATGCTCTTCCTCTGATCTCTGCAGAATTAGTTCCTCTGGTCACTTGATCTTCAGCCTATCTCCTAGGAAGGCTTTTCCTAGCCACCCAATCTAAAACAACCAGATGTTACATCACCCTGTACTCTAATTATCAGTGTGACATTCACTTCTACCCATCGGCTTTTGTTTATTTCCCATATTGTTTCTTTGCATTACACTAGACTGAAACTCCTTAAAAGCAAGGGTGCAGTTTCTGTTTGTTATTTTCTCCTCTGTTCCCATCATCTACAACACTGTTGAGCACATAGCAAATATTTATCAAATGGATACAGACATGAATGAACGATAAGTTTTGTAGAGGGAGATCTTGTTTCATACCTAATCATGTTCTTCTTGGTAGTCAAGGCCCTGACCCAGTTCCTATTGGTTCAAAGTATCCATCCAGATAGTATTTCTTAATATGTTTCAATATAAATCTCAATTTCAGTAGGATATCCCAGACCGAAGGATTGAAGAACCCAGAAAACAAATGCATTCCAGACGTGAGCAGAGAATGGGGTGAGCCAGGCACAGGTGGTAATAGAAAGGTTGGAAGGATGACAAAAAGGTAAACTCAGCAACCATACACTAAGTGGCCTACATGCCAGGTAAGTACTGTGCTATACACTGCAGAGATCAGAGATGAACTAGACCTTGTCTCCAACCCCCAGGTAATTCCGGATAATTGTAGCCTGGTGGCACATCCTTGGGTGACTCAACAAGTGGACTGGACAGCCAGAGCTGAGTGACCATCACTAAGAGGACCCCATCTTAGAGTTAGCAAACACTGGGAAAAGAAGTCAGAAGCATAGAAACATCCTAATAGGCCCCAACTCCACACCACCCCAAATAGTCCAGGTCCACTTCTGCCTGTATCATTTATTGGGTTTCTCTAATCACCAAGCAATCCCACAGTCAAAATTTATCTGAGCACCACTGGTCAGTGTAAAGCAGACCCAGATCTTGGGCTAGCCTAAAAGCAAAAGAAAGGCTTTTGAAAACATTCCATAAATAAATAAATAAACGAAAACAATCCGTCATTTCTAAGACAATATTTACTTTAAACCTTTTCCACTTGTCTTTAAGAAATAGAGAGAAGCAATGTACTGACATTCTCATTTTCAAGTTCCACGGTGGGTTTCATTGTCACTGTCACCTGGGATTATCGACTTGCTTCCTTCTCAATTGCTGGCCAGGGTAGGCCTGCCACAGACGATCATATGCTTCACACAGCCCACTCCGATTGGAACAGAGTAAACGCTGGCTATTTATTGCTCAATGAGCAATGGTGTTTAACCCATGCTTTCCATCTGAGGGGCACAGGAAGCCTCGGGAATGCCTCCAGAGTAAGGCATCTCTCTTGCTCTTGGACTAGGCATGTTTTTCTCAGATCTGTAGAAGCAGCACCATTCATGAGCTGAACAGTCACAGTGCAAAAAAAGAGCAATGGATTGCTTCCCAAACCCCTAGCCCCAGCATGCTGTTGTGCCTTACCAGGATTGGCCCTTCTGATTCTCTTGACTGCTCAAATGTCTTTGTTTTTTTAAGAAAGAATTGTGCAGGGCTCCAAAAACTAATGGACATTCTTATCCATTCTCCGATACAGGCCTCTCAGAATCTCTATGGAAGACAGAAATGCTCATGCTCATTTTACAGATGAGAAATTTGAATCTACAAAGTTGTTAAGGCTAGTGTTCCTAGTCTTTGGGGGCTCTTGAATCTTTTGTGCTTCTTCTCATGAAGGCCAGTATTTGTTCTTTTCTTTTCTCTTTTCTTTTCAAGGTAAAGCTAATGCGTAAGGAAGGAAGCTATTCGGGACATCTCTGTACTTTGAGGACAATTGTATACAAACCTAAGACTGCTCTGAAAAAGAAAGTTTATTTTTTAAAAAACTTTGTATCGTGGAATAGGTGAAGACCATCTAATCCAGAGAAGACCACCAGTGTTGTTGTTTTTATAATTTTTAAAAATTTAATCATTTTATTGAGGACTCTTACAACTCTTATAACAATTCATGTGTGAAGCACATTTGTACATATGTTGCCATCATCTTTTCAAAACATTTTCTTGCTACTTGAGTCCTTGGTATCAGCTAGTCATATTTTTCCCTCCCTCCCTCATGAACCCTTCATAATTTATAAATTATTATTATGTTCATATCTTACAGACTGCTGTCTCCCTTCACCCACATTTCTGTTGTTCATCCCCCTTGGTGGGGCAGTTATATGTCGATCATTGTGATCGGTTCCCCCTTTCGCCCCCCACTTTCTCCTTACCCTCCTAGTATCATTACACTCATTATTGGTCCTAAGGGATTTATCTGTCCTAGATTCCCTGTGTCGAGACCTCTTATCTATAACAATGTACTTGTTCTGATCTAGCCAGATTTGTAAGGTAGAATTGGGGTTATGATAGTGGTGGGGAGGAAGCATTAAAGAACTAGAGGAATGTTGTATGTTTCATTGGTGCTATACTGTACTCTGGCTGGTCCATCCCTTCCTAGTGACCCTTCTGTGAGGAGATGTCCAATTGTCTACAGATGGGATTTGGTTCTCCACTCTGCTTCACCCCATCCCCCACCTCATTCACATCGATATAATTATTTGTTCTGGGTCTTCTATTGCCTAATACCTGATCCCATCAATATCTGATGATCACACAGGCTAGTGTGCTTCTTCCGTGTGGGCAGAGGGAGAGTCCATAGTGCCACCTTAGATGACCGCTCACAGGCTTTTAAGACCCCAGTTGCTACTCAACAAAATAGGATACAAAGTCTGTTTTTGAAAAGATTTCATGCTGAATGTCTGCTAAGGGTGATGGAAAAGTGTGGAAACGGACAGTGACATCACTGCACAACATGATGGATATAGTTATGCCCCTGAATTGTATCTTTTGAAATATTGAAATGTCAAAGACACAAAAATAAAGCATCAAAATTAAAATGTTGACATGAAAAAGATTCAATTATATATGCTTTTTACCGGAATAGAAAGAAATTTTTAATCCTGGCAAGAAAACCATGTTTTCATGCTGTCAGTATAAAAAGGGGAGGGGCTTCTCAAAGGAGCATACACAGTGCCAACTCTACATGAATCTTCCCTCCTTCTGTGCTACATTTTTGTGACTTTAGAAAAAGTCGCCATTTCCCCTTTGCTACTCCTAGCCTCATCTTCCCTCACTCTCCCATCTACTCATTTCTCATTTTGCTTTTGTTAGTTTCCAGTCTGTGTGTGTGTGTGTGTGTGTGTGTGTGTCATTCAGAATAAACAAATTACGAAACCAAAAAAAAAGCCAAGATGAGTTGTAGCCTTTTTTGGCCATGGAACGGATGGGAGGGTGAGAGTACAGATCTAGCAGGGATAAACAGGGGGAAAGAGTCATTCCCTACCACAGGGCCATGCAATCATGAGAAAAGAAAAGCACTTCTCATCAAAACTTTTTGAGACATTTTAATTTAACTCCCTTCTAAAATTGAGTCCAGACTTGTATCTGGGTAATGCCGCCCCCCCACCTTTGGGAAGTTAAATGAGAAAGAGGAAGCAAGAGGATTGATTGATTCCTGATAAATTTCATATCAGGGGTGCTTGTGGATGGATTTCATACCCTTTAAGATAAATTCTGGTCAAGTTATCTTAACTTCGACATGTGATTCTAGTATTTTCAAATTTGGAGGACTTTTTTTAACTTTTTATTTTGAATTGAGTGAAAGTTTATAAAGCAGATCATCCATTGTATTCAACAACACATACTGATTTTGTTTCAACTCATCCATTGCAATCCCCTCACTGTAGTGTCACTTATCCAACTTCTTCCTGATGCTTCCTGCCTAATCCCTCCCTCTCCCCTAGTCCTTTTGACTTTGTCCTCGGGTAAATGGTGCCTTTTGCACTCAAATGGTTGATTAATCTAAGATGTGCATTCCACCCTAGTGGTATGTTTCCCCTTAGAGGCCTATGTATTGTTTGGCCAAAAATTGAGCCACATGGGTATAAATTCAGTTCCAGATATGAAGGATGATTAAGAGCCGTAGTCTCAGGGGATCCACCAGTGTCTCTCTCTCTCTCTCTCTCTCTCTTTCTCTCTCTGACCAGTCAGCCTCCTCTTTTTAGTGATTTTGGGTTTTATCTCACATTTTGCTTCCACTCTATCAGGACCTTCTAATATGAACCTTTTCAGAGCAGTTGGTCATGGTAGCCAGGCACCATCTAGTTCTTCTGGTCTCGGGGCCATGGAGATTGATGTTCACATGGTCCGTTGTACTAACTGATTCCATGTGTCTGCAATTTTTATCACTAGAAGACAGAAAATGTTTAATGTTACCTTCCCTCCTCCCCACAAATAACTAAGTAGAGGGATTTGACACAAGTTGATCAAGACAATTGCTTCCTTTAATCAGAGCCATCTTTAACCTATATTTAGTAAAATTTAAATGGAAAAAGTCCCCAGTCTTTGCATAAAACTCCATATCTGAAATCTGCACTCTCCCACATAACCAGCTTGAATGGTTAGTTAGTTCTTACATCCCCATGGCCCCATCAGGATTGGAATACAGCCATCAATTTCTCCAGTTACAGAGATTATAAATATTGTTGGCTTAGAAATAACCTTAAATGGTAAAAGGATAATAATGATAAATCATGTACTTAATGCTTCTTGCTCCCAAGGCATTTTGCACACCTCATGTTATTTCTCTTACAACACAGTGAAGTAAATAATGATAGCATATTTTATAGACTAGATGAACATGTTGAAAAGTACAAAATTAAGTCAATCATATGCAATGGCATGCCTGGTGAAGGGCAGATCTGGGTGCAAGTAGCCTTAGTGGTATCTAAAGACTGTTAAAGTCTTCCTACCACGCTGCTAAGGCAGAGAGGAGAAGGCACTGTGCATGTCTAGCAAGACAGAGATTCACAAATATGCTCTCTTCTTTTGACAAATATGCACTGAGCATCTGTAATACACTAGATATTAGACTACTCGTGGGCAACCGCAGGGAATAAAACAAAATCCTAGCCTCTGAAGCCGACAGCCAAAAGCATACCTTAATTATTTATAAGTGATTATTATTTATTACCATTGACTATCCCACCATCAAAAGAAACTAGACCCTTTTTACATACACACCCCAGAATGAGACGATATACCTCCAGTCATAGTTGAATGTGAAGTCAGTGGTTCTTGGTCTTTGAATTTCAAGTGCTCATGAAATACATGACTCACCACTCCCATTTACTATCCTGGTAAGACAAAGAAGGAATTTCTGCACAATTCCCTGAACATTACCTGTATCTTAAGTGCTTTGTTCTCTTGAGAGAGTACAATAGAATGCAGTAAAATGCTCTGTTAGTATTAGGTTAATCATGAATCCATAGATAATGATTTGTAAACTTCCATTTTCTCACTATGAATAGTGACAAACTATTTTTGAGCCACCTTACAAGTGAAGTAGCTACTGAGACACTGCATTATGGACTCAGGTATTGTCACCAGGAATTCTTGCCCTGGAGAAAGGAATGATTTACTAATTCCTCACAACCTACGTATAATCTCCTATCAGGGTTCTATATCTCAAATATGTTGACTACCAGTCTGGAAATGCATGTGACTTTCAGAATAAATGTTTCAAGTTTCACAGCTCAACGCACAATGGCTGTCTTTAGCAAAGGAGATTCAGAAATGGTCTTCTAACAGAAAGGCAACAGAAGAAATCAGAACGCACGGAAAGTCACTCCTCCAACCTTGGAAGGTTGCCTTCAGCAAGTCCCACGTATGATCCATACCAGAAATGAACATGATCATACTTCCTAAGTTTCTCTGGAACTCTGCAGGGACTCCTACCTTTTCTGCAAAGCTAAAGCCTTTGTGGTCTTTTATGATGGCAGCCCCAGGAAACTAAGACAGTGGACATATCAGAATCTAAACTTTCATGGATACTGAAACACCACTCAACATGACATGAGCTATATTCAAGTTCATTGGTCAGAGATTTTCTCAAAGGCAGTATGTAGGGATGGTGATGAGGGGTGAAATCCAAAAGGACTGGCAAGCTAAAACCAAGCAGTGGATAAACTGCCTAGCAAGAGGGTGGGTTTGGGTAACTGCAAGACTTTCATTCTGCTGAATGGAGGCTGCAGTCGCCCCATGCTGAGTCACTCAGGGCAGGCAAAGAGAGCCTCAACTCTGCCACCATTGCCTCTCTATGAAGCTGCGCCTCCACCTCAATAGGTCACTCATGCATCTGTGCCCAGCTGGGGATTGGGTATACCTGCTATGTGTTGGAACACAGGTGTAATGATGTGATTAGCATATGTCTTCCCTAGTCCAATACTATAAAATTCATTCTTGTTCATTTTTCCTCAATATTTTCTAGTGCTTAATTCACTGCTAGGAGCCTAAAAAAACCTTCAAAATAACTGAAAGAATAAGGCCAAGATTTATTTATAGATTTATAACCCATATGCACAAAATGGTGGGCTTCAAAATTTTATAGAAAATTTTCATTATCTTTTAATCCCATTTTCCATTAATTTTTACACTCCATCAGGTATGTATATATATATGTGTGTGTAATATATACACAAATGTGTGTATTTATATTCATATACAAATATACATGTTAACACAAATTGATATAGAGACAAATTAATATGGGCTCAAATATAGGATGATGCAGGATACTAAGCCACCAGGACACTTACTAAGCCATCAGGGTGTGTATGTGGGGTGTGTGTGTGTGTGTGTGTGTCAGACAAGGCTGGTAGTGTCGTATACACATTGAGCTGTTAACCACAAGATCAGCAATTCCAAGCCACGAGGCACTCCTTGCGAGAAAGAGAAGGCTTTCCACTCTCATAAAGAGTTACAGTCTCAAAAACACATGGGACAGTTCCACCCTGTCCTAGAGGGTTGCTATGAGTCAGAAATGACTCAATGGCAGTGAGTTCTTTGATATGTATGTGAGATAGTTAAGGTTTATTGTGCCAACCTGGCTGATAAGCACATGTGGGATTAATTGAAGGGTGGAGAGATAAATGGCTCAGTGAGTCTTGCCTTTCTGGTTCTCTGGTCTCTTGCTCTCTGATGGTCTGACCAGTGTGCGGCTGTCTTGGCTAGTTCTCTGCCTCAGCTGGCAAGGTTCACTTCCTGTGAGACATCCCTGAGAAGGTGTTACATGGACCTACCCCGATGCAGCCCTGGATGCTGGAGAAGCCGCATGAGGAGCTCTGCCAGTGCTGAGATGCTTACACCTTCACTGGCTTCAAAGACTTTCTACCAACTGACCTGTGATCATCCGGAATTTTGTGTCATTTTGTGTGTGATTTGTGAATTCAAGGAGGACTTTGTAGATCGGTGTCGGACAAATGAGTTAATGCTTTATTAATGTACACTTACCCTTTATATAAAACTTTCTCTTATACACACATGAGTTTCTGTGGATTTGTTTCTCTAGTCCACCCAGACTAACACAGTATGTATGTAATCAAGTATATGATACATATAAATATACAAATTTACATAACTCACTGCCATCATATCAATGCTGACTCATAGGGACCCATGTGGGTTTCCAAGACTGTAACTGTTTACAGAAGTAGAAAGCCTGGTCTCTCCCACAGAGCTGCTATTGATTTTGGACTGTTGGCCATGTGGATCACAGCACAACACATAACCACTACACCATATACATATACACAAACTTTTGCATATACAAATTTACATTTGAATATATAAATGAACTAATATACATAGGCATTTATTTTATTCTGTGCTGATCAGATATCATTTGGAATTTTAAGATCAATTCCAGGCCATCTTCCCTAGAAGGAGAATCTCAACTGAAAGATACTCCTAAGACAGGTATGAGGACCTTAATAATTTGGAAGTCATCTAGTAACTATTTCAGTAGACCTCCAGCTACTTTAATGCTTCTTCTTCTCAAAATGTTATCAAATGCATTTGCACAAAGGGGACTTTTTTTAGCGGTGAGAGGTAACCTCTTCATTTGTATGTGCATACACGTGCCTACTATTTCTCATCCCAATCAGAAGATTTTGAGATTGTGAAGGTTTGCATGAACTGGCAGGAGAGAATAAAAGATAATGAAATTTACCGTTTGAAACCAAAAAAAAACTCAGTTTTTTTTTTTTAAACAAGTCTATTTAAAGAAATCTGCAACCAACAAACTGCACAGGCTCACTGCAAAGACAAAACAACAAACCAGTGAACTTTATAAAACCCTCTCCCTATATAAATAAAGTAAATCCCCTAAAGAGTGAAAAACAGGAGACGGGAAAGAAAGAGCTGTGTTCAGTGGCTTTGTATAGCAGAACAAGATACCTAGAGTTTTATCTTTTTCAAAGAAAAGGCTATTTTCTGATCGAGAGTCTGAAAAAACCCAAAGAAAGGAAAAGATGCATCTTATTTCAGAGGCCTTTCCTACTTGTATGCAGGCAGTATATGCCCCTAGCACAATTCGGCTTCTAAAAAATGAGTTCATATGGATGCATACTAAGATCCTGCCACCACGGCTCCGATTAGATCACCAGCTGCCAACGCGGATGCAGAGGGAACGCCGTTTCAGACATTGTAAACACGCTCGACTCAGAGACTTAAAGGTCTGGGGATGTCACGCTGGCGAGCATCCGTGCATGCCTTTTCTTCGCCTGGTTTGCCCTATCGTTAGAGTCCATGCTAATATCATTTCCCATTTCCTAGGAAAGAAATTAAAAGTCAGAAACAATTTAAATTACTTGACTCTTCTCCCATGAGAGGAATTTGTATGCCTCAGAAACGAATGGGGCTCTTTGATGGGCAATGCTTATTTGCTGTTGACAGCATTTTAGTGAAAAAGATAGAAATCAGATTGAATTTCGACAGTGAGAAATTGAGAGCTTGTTTTGCCAGCAGGAGGCTGAGGCCTCTAATTTTACCTCTGCAAAACAAAAATGAACCAAGAATATAATCTACCTACTTTTGAAAAACAACACATAAAAATGCTTTGTGGATCTGGCTTCAAAGTATGAAAAATAGCATACAGGCCAGCTCTATTCTATCCATCGTGGTATTACTATAATGGCTGGACTGTATTCAAAAGCAGATAGAACAAATTCCAAATTCCATTATACTCTCTATTCTGAACTTTTCATTTGAACAATAAAGTCCACAGTAACTCCATCAAACTTCCTTAAACCAAAGGTCTGACAGCCCCTGCATATCAAAACATCTCTAACACACAAAATTAAATTCTGCTCTAGATGTGAAATATTGATCAGCAAAGATACCTAGTTGCAATAGTGGGGACATACAGACACCTTCATTAGACTCTAGTAAGCTCCTAATTATCTATACTAAATCCCACAGACAATACTTACTGAGTAATAGAAATAAATCTAGCTAGGTCAAGTCTGCCAGATTCTTCAAAGACATGCTTAGTTTTCCAACATGCAGATCTGAGACAGCAGCAATGTTTATGGATTTCATATGTCAAATGAAGGCTGAGGAGAAGACATTACAACAATTTTTAAGCTAGTGTATTATGGTTGTAAAAGATATTTTTGCTAATAGAGATTTTTCACATCAAGAAATACCTATTTCTTATACCATAAACAAGGATCCTTGGTGTGCAGTGCGTTAAGCATTGGGCTGCTAACCAAAAGGTCAGTGATTCGAATCCACCAGCCACTCCATAGAAGGCAGATGAGGCAGTCTCCAATAAATATTACAGCCTTAGAAACCCTCTGGGGCAGTTTTACTCTGTTCTATAGGATATCTATGAGTCAGAATCAAGTTAATGACAGTGGATTTGGCTTTGAGGTTTTGATACCATAATCCTGTGTCTCTTATCTCAGAAACAAGGTCAATATGATTATAGACTCAAAAGAATAGTTTTATCCAGTACTATCACCTGGGCTCTCTCCTTCCTCCCAAAGGAACAAAGAATATTTTAGTAGTAATAGTAGAAGTAACAACAGCCAGGCGGCCAAGTAATTGAATAGCAGATGCTATTTCAATGTATAAAATCAACTAAACACAAGTAAAAATAATGAAAGGATGCAGTGCCGTATGTTAAAGAAAAAAATCCAAAACCATTATTTGAGATATTGAGGAAAGGACCATAGAACTATTTTAAAAGAATGTTAATATTCGATTGCAGAATTTTAGTATTGCGGTGAGGTGAAATTATTTGATATGACTCTTCTGTCCAATCTTTGTAGCTCCCACCCTGGGACTGGAGCATAAAAATAAGGTGCAGAGGATTTTAACTCAAGATTGGTCAATATTGCCATTCTGCTGAGTACAAGATTGAGCCATCTCCGAAACAGGAAGCAAGAATTCTGTGACTATCAAGCTGAGCCCCTGTCGGGGCATGTGTGAGATCCCTATCTGAAGTAGCAGACACAGTAGAGGTACCTAGGGCTGTAACACCGAAGTCACAAAACAGAAGAAAGTAGCCGCACAGAGTCCGCACAGAGGCAGAGCAGCGGGCTTCCTGGTCCATGAAACAAGACAAGGAGGAAGAGGTCATGTGGCTGAGAAGCTGAGAACCAGAGAAAGGCATACTTGCCCACATGGCTCAGAAGAGGCGTTGTGGACCAAAGAACTGTATCCTTAACATTTTGTAACCTATTACCTTCTTGAGTAAACTCCTTAACCATGAGTATTGTCTGTGAGTTTTGTGTGGTCGTTGCAATGAATTGTTGAACCCAGCAGAGAAGAGTGCTGTGGGAGGGACGTTGGTGTCAAAATAGGGTGAAGAAGGATGGAGGGTGGAGACATGTCTGACCTCTGCCTTGTGACTGGCCTTGGGCTGCTATGGAGTTGGATTGTCATTGTCCTTTGTGTACCCAAAGAGGCCGGTCTACCGATCATTTTTCTTGGTTGCATCAAAATAAAACAAACTCACTGCATCGAGTTGATGCCCACTCATAGCATCCCTGTTGCACAGAGTAGAACTGCCACCGGGAGTTTCTGAGACTGTCACTCTTGACAGGCATGGAAAGACAGGAACCAATTCTGACGATCTTAAATACACAAAAATCAACCTATTGGAAAGGTATATACGAACGCCTATCAAATCAAAGTGGAGAGAAAGGCTAGGAAAATGGGCAGGAACAAAATGCCACTGTAAAATCCAGTCAAGGTTATTTGGTAAGAAGGTTCTGGTAAGGAGACCACCCCTGACATGCAACCAGAACACTCAGCAGACAGCTGCCGGCACCACCAATAACGCCAGACTCCGCTGTGAGGATCAAGGGTTTCTAACTATTCTTGGATCTTTGAATAACAACCTCTGGGAAGGGAGGGTGGGAGGGAAGGAGAGTAGGGAGAGAAAGGAGGGGGGAAGGAGGCAGAGGGAGAGAGAAGGGCAGAAAAATGGAGGAAAGGAAAGATTTCATGAGGAAGGAAAGGACGGAGGGAAGAAATGGCAGCGGACCACATCTGACATCTCTAGTGATACAAAGGAATGAAATTCCAACTTTTCACACACACACACACACACACACACACACACACACACACACAAGGTCAATTGTCACAAGGCAGGAGGCAAACATGTTTTCATCCTCCATCCTTCATCACCCCATTCTGACACCAAGGGCCCCCCCCCATGGCATTCTACTTCTCTGCGGGGTCCATTGCAATGGCCACACAAAACTCGCAGACAATACTCATGATGATGGGGGTTGACAAGGGAAGCTATGAGGTTACAAAATGTTAAGGGTACAGTTCATCGGTGCCTCTTCTCAGCCATGCTGGCAGACAGGTCTCTGGTCCTCAGCTTCTCAGTCACTTGACCCCTTGGCTTCTGTCTCCATGGGGCAACAAGCCCACTTACTGATTTAGCTCACAGGCTCAGTCTTACTCCTCTACTCTGTCTCATGGTATTGTTGCTGTGACCTCTGGTTCCTCTGCTGCCTTCACCCCTTGAGGCCGGGATCAGACACATTCTCCATTGGTGGCTTGGCTTTCTTGATGGTGACAGGAGTTCCTGTTCCGATAGCTTAGATGGCTCCCATAGCCAGAGGATTGACAAAACTGTTCAATATCTTCTATCAGTGTTTCACACACATTACATGGTCTTACCCAATCATGTGGTAGAATTACAAAGACTTAGATAGATGAGCCATATTTAGGCTGAAAATTCACAAAGAGAAAGATCCACTGCCACATAGTCAGTTTTGACCCATAGCAACCTTATATAAAGTTTCTGAGGCTTTATAAAGCTTTAAGAGTGCAGGCAGCCTCCACTTTTCCCTTGGACTGGTTGGTGAGTTTGAACTACCAACCTTGTAGTTAGCAGTACAAATGATAGACTTTGTAAAATGGCACTCTGGTTGTGAGGATGGGGAAATAAAATTTCTTCCTGCTCCACTTCCAACTGCCTTCAGTTTCTGAAATATGAGACACTCCTACACTATATACAATAGTGAATTTTTTTTAATCATTTTATTGGGGGCTCATACAACTCTTATCACAATCCATCCATCCATTGTGTCAAGCACATTTGTACATTTGTTGTCATCATTATTCTCAAAACATATTCTTTCTACTTGAGCCCTTCGTATCAGCTCCTCATTTTTCCCCTCCCTCCCCACTCCCTTCCTCCCTCACGAAACAATAGGGAATTGTTGTGGAGTGATTCCAACTCACCATAGCCCTTCATGTATCAAAGTAGAGTTGGGATCCATGGGCCTTCCTGGTGACAAATTTTTCATAAGTTAATCACCAAGATTCTTTTCTGAAGCACCTCTGGGCAGACTTGAAACTCTAAGCTTTCAGTTAGTAGTCAAGTGTCTTAAGAATTTACAAAACCCAGGGGCCTGTTCCAACTAGAAAGGAGATTCAAAAATGGGTTAGACTCAGACGTTGAAACTTCCCTCCCATCTCAACAGAAATAGCTTCAAAAGAATCTAAAGACATCATTAAGCATTCACTGTGCTTAGTTTGCTGAGAAATTGGAGATTTTTATATGGCTTATGTGGGATTTTATATGATTTGTTTTTAAGACTATGTGTAGAGTTTAAATTATTTTATTTGGTTTTAGTGTTGGATATATTCTATATAAAGATTCTGTAAACATTTCCAAGATGTTTGAATGCTTCAAAAATCATGATCATAATTCTCAGGGATATGAATGTTGAAAAACAGAGCAAAATAGTGGGAATTCTATCTGAGTTTTCTTATGAAATCAATTTGATTTTTCCCAAGAACTTCCTTGTCTCAAGAACTGCACTATGGAACACACCCAAGGGAAAGATCAAATCACAGAGATCTTAGGAAAACAAACTATTATGAATATCCTTATTATAAATTGTTCATTGTCGATAGGTTGCTGAAATTACTGTGGAAACTAAAACACATTAACTAAAGCAAAGGCACTCAACACCAGTGTGGCAAATAAGGTAATGAAATGGAAAACAATTAAGATAATTCTGTGTGTTTATCATTGGGTTAAGAGCTTTACATATATAATTTTAAGTCACCAAATGTGTGTCTGCTCTCATTTTGAACTTCCTGGTAATTTACTTCAACTCCAAGCCTCACTTAACTCATAAGTAAAAATTGAAGCAAATTTTCCTGCCCTGATTTTCACATTGGATTGTTGTGAAGATCAAAGGATGGATTAAGGATTCCTTGGGGGGGATGTTGGGGATGTTGGGGAGAAATGGAAAGCTAGTAACAAGGAGTAGGAGAAGTAAGACAATATTCTAAAATCGATTGGGGTAGTGATTATACATCACTTATTGATACAATTGAATTATTGAGTTGAATGATGTTTGGGTTGTGTCCCAATAAAATTGTCTATAAATGTAAAATAAAAACATTAAAGATAAAGAAGACTTGGATAATTTTTTTAAAAAGATCAAATCAATGACTGAGTATAAGAAGTGTTTTGGAAACTTGAATGCAGGGGGTCATGATTTTGACAGTTACCATGTAATGGCTCAGCCCCCATCTCAGCTCTCCAAATGATCTGTTCTTTGCTTTGCTGTTCCTCTGTGAATCTCATGCTGTAAGCACTCTTTGAACTGCAGCTTTGCTGGCTCTAAGACACAGATCCACTCCACACAAGATAAATGGAAGCTTTTTCCAAAAAGTACACTGGGAGCTGCCAAGGGAGAAGACTTATCAAAGAGAGGACATCAAAATGTCACTCATTCTCCCTATCTGTAACCATGATGGAGAAAAATGTTTTCTTTAATACAGCTTGATATTCAAAAAGAAAATGACAAAATGAGTTCCCTTCCATTCATCATTTACATTATGCCATAGGGGCACAAATTTGATCTAAGACGTTTTGATTTATGCCAATTGGTGAAGTGTGCTCATTGATGGAAATACTGTAGTCACTTTATTCCTAAGAAAGCCCAATTATGAACAAATAATCCTTGTACAGTTCTGCTAAAAGTGCTGGAATTCAGGGATAGGGTACATGGACATATTTTATGCATTACATGTTAGAACTTTATTATTTCTAAATCCATAAGCACTTTGCATTTGGACAAATACAAAGGATCCTAACCCGTTTTCTTGGTGCCCTCTTTCCTTAACTCCCGTTCAATCTATTCCTCAAAAGGTAGACTGTTGAGATGGGAAAAGTTTGGTTACAAAATGTTTTGCTGTTTTACCACAACAAAAATAAAGTCAACCAACTAAAAAAGGGACCAGAGTGTATGATATGTGTCTGTATACAGAGAGAGATAAACCCAAATTTACACTCATTGAGGTGATTCCAATTCATAGACAGCCTTTCCAAGACTGTCGGTCTATATGGGAGCACACAGCCTCACTTTTCTCCTGCAGAGCAGCTAGTGGGTTTGAACTACTGGCCTTGCAGTTAGCAGCTTAAGTCCTTAACCCACAAGACCACCAGTTCAATTAAGCAGATATAGATGATCTATAAGATCTAGAAATAGATTATATAGGTAGTAGAGATTGAGATAGATAGAGATACAGATACACTGTGGTTGTGAGGTGCCATTCACTCACCTCCAAGTTACACTGACATCATAGTTCTGCACCACCCATTGTTGGAACTACTGTGTCAATTAATCTCGTTAAGGGTCTTCCTCTCTTTTGCTGACCCTGCGGTCCTTTTCCAGGAACTGGTCTCTCTGATCACCTGACCAAAGTAGGTGAAACAGAATGTCACCATCCTCACTTCTAAGCAGCTGTGCTTCTTTCGAGACAGGTGTGTTTGTTCTTTTGGCAACAACGGAAAGTCCGTGGTACTTTCAATGTTCTTCACCAACACCGTAATTCAAATGAATGTTCTTCCCCAGTCTTCCTTTCTCCGTGTCCAGCTTTCTTTCGCACACACATAGGGTGGTTGTAAATACCAGGGGGTGGGCCAGCAGCACCTTGGAACTAAAAGCGACAGGAACACTTGAGAAAGATCTTAGGCAGCAGATTTTCCCAATGCAATACCTCCTCTGATTTCTTGACTGCTGCTTCCATGAGAGCTGACTGTGGATGAAGTCCTTGCCACTTTCAGTTTTTCTCTGTTTAGCAGGTTTATGAGGCCACTTGTGAGGCCTTTCATTTTCTTGACATCGAGTTGTCATCCCTACTAAAGGTGATAGTCATTAGACTTTGGTGCAGCTTGGAGGTCAATCATCCAATGCTCTAGAGCTTATGCTGCCTCTTTAAATTATTGAACGTTGACCAATTTTTTGTGGTACAGGACTCTATATATCCCTTCATCTTTTTTTAGTGATTCTTGCATCAGTCAATATTTTGGTTTTCAGTTGTATTTTGCTTAACTTGTGTTTCTTTCCTTTACTTGAAGTTGGTAATTCTTATCTCCATCTCTGTGAAGAATATTGCTAGGATGTGGATTTTAATTGCATTATATTTACAGACTGCTTTAGGTAATGTTGACATTTTCCCAATACTATCTTCCTATCCATGAAAATGGACCATGCTTCCATTTATATTGGTATCTTTGGTTTCTTGTAGCGTTTTATAGCTTTCTTCATACAAGTCTCTTTGTTTCTCTGGTTAGTTTTGGGGGTTTTTTAATCATTTTATTAGGGGCTCATACAACTCTTATCACAATCCATGCATACATCAATTGTGTAAAGCACATTTGTACATTCATTGCCCTCATCATTCTCAAAACATTTGCTCTCCACTTAAGCCCCTGGCATCAGGTCCT
>NW_022106189.1:21843933-21845106 GCF_000313985.2 Echinops telfairi | reverse complement strand
ACAGGCTGGTGTGCTTCTTCCATGTGAGCTTTGATGCTTCTCAGCTAGATGGCTGCTTGTTTATCTTCAAGCCTTTAAGATCTCTGGTTAGTTTTACTCCTAACAATTTAATCTTTTGGGTGGTTATTGTAAATGGCATTTTTATTTCCTTTTTAGACTTTTCTTCCTTAATATACAGGAATCATATTTATGTTTTCTATTGATCTTATAGCTTGCCACATTGCCAAATTTTCCATTAGTCTCAACAATTTCTTTAGTGAGTCTTTGGGTTTTTTGTATATAAAATCATATTGTCTGTAAACTGTGAGAGTGTTACTTCTTCTTTGACAATCTGTATCATATTCTGAGTGTCTTCCAACCTGAGAGGCTCATCTTCTGGCACTACACTCGGCAGTGCTCCGCTGATATTCACAAATTTTCAGTGGCTAAATTATCAAAAGTGGATCACCTCTTCCTTATTCCTAGTCTGTTCTTCTTCTGCAGGCTCTGCTTAACTTCGTTTACCATGAATGGCTCTACTGGCATTTGAAATATCAGTGGTATAGCCTCCAACACCACAGCAATTTTGTAGCCACCACATTATGACAGGCAAATGAGTTTAAAGTTATGAAATCAAGAAGTTTATGCATGTGCACTATGAATTGTTTTTAAATATGGAACATGTAACCCTGCCTATGCTGTCTAGTCTTTAAAGTACGACTCAAGAATGATAAAGGGCCTCCATTTTTTGCAGGCATTTCTCAAAAAAGATCATAAAATATCAAATCCATGAGCTGCTAACCACAAGGTTGGCAGTTCAAAACCTGCAGCTTCTCCAGATGCTGAGTGAGAGAAAAATGAGACTATTTGTTCTTGGAAACCCCACGAAGGGTTGCTGAGTGTCCGAATGGACTCGACAGCAGGGACCTTGGGTGGGTTGTTCACTCCCCCAACCAAACCCACTCCATTACTTTGCATTTTCCGAAATCCAGAGGTCACTCCAGAGCCTATCATGGAACATTCGCAAGTTCCACATTGCCTGCGACTCTTCTGTTGCCTTCCTGTGTGCTTCCTCTTCTTTGTCATTTCACTTTTTTTATTTAATCATTTGATTAGGGGCTCATACAACTCTTATCACAATCCATACACACATCAATTGTGTCAAGCGCATTTGTACATTCATTGCCCTCATCA
>NW_022106189.1:21837087-21843614 GCF_000313985.2 Echinops telfairi | reverse complement strand
CCTCTGTATCAACACATTTCCTTCATGTGCTAGTGGAACTCTAACTATCCATCAGAAGGTGAAACAAAAAATCCACTTTAGTTTGCAGGAGTTGGGAAAAGTAGTACTAAAACTGTAGCAAATGGATGCCTATCACATCTAAAACATAATTCTATAGGTGACGCTCAAACTGAGAACCAGGAAAGGAATCTACCTGCTTTGGTCACTCAGTTAATAAACACCAGAGGTAAGATTAAAACTCAGGTTTTATCCAGGGACACATTGAACCTTTCTGAGAGACCCCGAAACCCCAAATCTGCCTGAAATTGCAGTCATTTGAGGCCACATTCCAACCGATAATGTAGGCCATGTGGATCCATTCTGCCCCTTTTGGAAGAGAATCTAAGAAAAGGAGCGTCAGACACATTCACATAAGTATTTATATTTACTCCCTTCAACGGCTGGCCTCCAGAAAGAGAGCTCCATGGCAGGGTTTGATTTAGCTGCAATCAGCTTGTTGCCATCTTAGCGATGTCTCTCTGCTCCAGTCCGGTGCGTGGTGGACCAATTTGGTGGGGTTTATCATCTGTCTCTAATAGCAGTGGGTCCCAGAAATGGCACAGAGCAATTTTCAGCTTTCATTTCTGCAGCATTTGAGAAAAATCTGGGGGCAGTTTCTTAGTCTGAGGCAATATTTCTTAATGTTTTTATCTCTTAGAATTGCTACTTAATTCTCCCCATGACTCACTTCTGAAGCTTAAGGCAAAGTGGATCATTTGGTAGCTCAGTTACAACCAGGAGGGGGAAAAGAAGGGTCAGGGGACTAAGCAAAGCACTCCGGGCAAGGGAACTGGAAAAGTGAGTCCGCTCAACCACAGAGAAGTTTCTGGTGGGAACGACAGAACTGGCCTCTCCATTCTTTTAATTGGGGCAGATCTGTCTACAAAATTATTTCCCTGACTCGGACGCACTCAGTCCTCTGACCTATAATGTCTGAGGGTATGTAAATACGGCACTGCTGACACAGTTCCAGTGCATACATGCACAAATTTATCTCTAACTAAATGTGTTTAAACACATCTCTGAGGTCAGGGGCTGGCTGCAGACAAGTGCTCTCAGAAACACACTTGTTGGAGCCTCATTAGGGGGGCTTCAAAAAAAGAACTAAGGATACTTCTTATGACCCAGGGGAAAATATTTTGAGGTCAGAGCTTATGGTAAATTTTTAACAAAATGCCAAAAAAATAATCTTCACAAATTAGTGAAGCTTTGTAGTGATTTATGGGAATGGTGCCCCACATAAAACACCATTTTCAGATAGATCAATCATTTTCAGAAACGTTGGGATGACCTGAAAGATGAGCCAAGAGAGAGATGATCAATAACCTTGATGAATGAAGAAACCTTAGCCAAAGCCCAGGAAATTGGTAGGAAAAGACTACAGAATTGATGAACTAGCTACTTAAGTTGAGATTTCACAATTTCAATTTTAAGCAAACATCTTAGCCTCAGCAAACTTGCAATTGGATGGGTGCCAAAAGCAATGAGTATATCTATTCAAAAGCTGACCTTTACCACAGTCTTTTAAGCAAGATAAACGATAGTTAAGATAATTTTATGAAACAAATACTAACTGGGGACAAATCCTGGATCTACTGATGTGATCTAGAAAGCAATGTCCAATCAAAACAGTGGCTTCTTAGTGGATCTGCTGAGCCAATTAAATTCAAGGCAGAGAGTTCAGCTAAGAAGGTATGGTGACTGTTTGGGAAGATCCCAAAGGAACAGTGGTTCTCAACCTTCCTAATGCCTCGACCCTTTAATACAGTTCCTCATGTTGTGGTGACCCAGCCCCCCAACCATAAAATTATTTTTTTTGCTACTCCATAATTGTCATTTTGCTACTGTTATGAATCGGGGGACCCCTGTGAAAGGATCGTGTGACCTCCAAAGGGGTCACAACCCACAGGTTGAGGACCGCTGCAATGAAATCATCTTTATTGGATTTTCTAAAGGTCATAGGATGGTCATAGGGACTTATTAGGAAGAACTTGTAAGACAATTGGAAAGTTCACTGGTGAGGAAAAGGCCAAGATAGGTGAGCCAGTGCATTTTTCCATCATGAAAATGCTCCTGTTCGTTATTTGAGAGTAGCAACGGCTGTCTTATGAGAATATTATTGGGAAATCTTATCCCACATACTCCACGGCCTTAACCTTGCCCCTTCAGACGTCTTTTTATTCCTAAAACTCAAACAACAGCCCAAAGGCACATGGTTTGAGACCCTCAAGTATTCCAAAACTACTGTTACGGTGTAGTCTAAAGAGACACACACATCATTCTTTGGTGAAAGGTTAAACAACTCAGCTGCCATGGAGTTGATGCCAACCCATAGTGATACAACTGTCCCTGTGAGTTTCTGAGCTGTAACTCCTTACAGGAGTAGAGAGCCCCATCTGTCTCCCACGGAGAAGGGTTAGAGGGACAGAAATACTGCCTTCGGAAATATAAAGCCTAAGTGGAAGACATGCTAAGAAATAATAGCTTCACGTTTTGATATTTTTATTTAATAAAAGTTTCTACAATGTTGTAGCAATGCATTTTGACTCAGCCTCCTATGGATTGAGGGATATATGACGTACAATAGAATGTAAACCCAAACGTCCCAACAGTGCTTAAAAAAGTTTCCTGCATTCCTAATTTCTGTCAGTAAAGTGGTGTCAGGCATGGTGTTTGTCTGGGTACTTTAGAGAAACAAATCCACAGAAACTCATGTATAAGAGAGAGTTTTATATAAAGGGTAAGTGCACATCAAGAAAACATCCCAACCCAGTGCTGCTCAAGCCCACAAGTTCAACACTAACCCATATGTCTGACACCAATCCACAAAGTCCTCCTCCTCCTCACAAAACACACAATGATGCCGACTGCAGGAGGAAAGCCAAATCAGTGAGCATGTAAGCATCTCAGCACTGGCAGGGGTCTCCACATGGCTGCTCCAGCACCCAGGGCTGCATCGGGGTAGGTCCATGTGGCTTCTCCTTGGGAATGTCTCAAAGGAAGTGAGCCTTGCCAGCTGAAGCAGGGAACTGGTAAGGCAGCTGCACCCTGGTCCAACCATCACAAAACAAGACACCAGAGAAATCGAAAGGCGAGGCTCACCCAGCCATTTATCTCTCCACCCTTCAATTAACCCCACTTGTGTTTATCAGCCAGGTTGGCACAATAAACTTTAACTTCTTCAGGCATAGTCTGGGGGTATCCAGTGTGGTCACAAAAAGTTAGAGAGCTCTGATGGCTGGTGACACAGTCACTAATTACTCAGCTGCTAACTGGTGATTCAAATCTACAAAGGATGCTGCAGAAGAAAGACCCAGACATCTGCTCCCATAAAGATTACAGCCTAGGCAGTCCTGTGGACCAGTTTGGCCCCATCATACAGGGCCCCTGGGTGCATCAGAATCAACTCAATGGCACACAACAGCAAGGGCTAAGGAGTCCTTGGGTGTTGCAAATGGCCAACCACTCAACTACTAGCAGAAAAGCTGGTGGTTCGAACTCACACAGAGGCACCTCAAAAGACAAGCAGGGCAGTCTGTTTCCAAAGTGTTGCAACCGTGAAAAGCTTATGGAGTAGGTCTACTCTGGGCACATAAGGTCATCTTGAGCTGAAGTTACCTCCACAGCAACCAACAAGACCCGGCAGTTGTTGAGTAAGTTCTCTAAGAAAGAAAGTGGCTTTTCTATATTGATTCTTCTCTCTGATGCCACATATCTTGGAGTAGCGTATTGAGGAGAGAAAGGGAGACATGAAACATAAGGGGATAAGGGACATGAAAGGGAGTTGGAGCTAAAAAAAAGTCAGAAAAGGGAGAAGAAAGAAAAAAGTGGAATCTGCTATTTCCATATGGTCTTTCTCTCTCTCCTCAAAATGGTCTTCAGTCATGGAGAGAATTAAGTTACAATTCAAAATATTAATAATGGGAGATTCAATCATGACTGTGGAGCAACTCTTAGAACTCTAATTCAATCTCCTCCTGCTGTCGGTAAGAAACCTATGGACTAGAGAGAAATGATACAGGTCGTAGTTCCAGGTCTCCCAAGTCCCCATGTAGTGGTCTTCTTCCGCTGCATTGAGGCCTTCCACCACATTTTCAACTAACCTACATGATGAGCTTATTAGCAGTGATCAAAACATTTTACACATTTTACTCTACACAATCCTGCAACATCTGCTTTCAGCAGTCCATAGTATCGTCAGCAGGGTCATTAGTGGTGGTTCAGTCGCAGAGTTTGTGCCTCCCATGCAGGAGACGGGGGTTCGATTCATGGTCAATGTATCGCATGTAAAGCCACCACCACCTGTCAGTAGGCTTGCCTGTTGCTATGCTGCTGAAATGTTTCGGCAGAGCTTCTACACTAAAACAGATTGTGAGTAGAGGCCTGATGAATGACTTCAAAAATGAGTCAATGAAAACCCTATGAGTAACAATGGTCTAGTCTGGAAACTATGATGGGGTTGGTGCAGGGCTGGGCAATGTTTTGTTCCATTGCATGGAGCTGTCATGAGTTGGAGGTTGGAACCCACTCACAGACGCTCACGAGCACAGCACTAGCTGTGTTACATGGCTAAGGAGACATACTAAGGAAAGACAGGGACCAATCATTCCCATTCCTTATAGTCTCCAGAGCCATTTGGTGAGGGGGTTGGATATGAATCCAAGCACTCTTTGGGCTTGATTTTGATCATGTTTCCCAACCTCCACACTGACTCAGTAGCCTCGCTGGCATAGTGGGTGACACATTGAACCACACAGTCAGTGGTTCAAACCCATCAGCCGCTCTGTAGAAGAAAGATGAACCTGTCTGCTCCAGTAAAGATTAAAAGTCTCAAAAACCAAAGGGGCAGTTCCACTCCGTCCTACAGAGATGCTCAGAGTTGGGATCGATTTGATGGCAGGAGTTGGGGTTAGTTTTACTTCCTCATTGGCTATGCCGAGAACAAAATCACAGATGTTTCTAAGTCCATACACACACACACACACACACACACACACACACACAAATACTGCTGTGTTTTTTTCTTCTTGTGGGGAGTGGCAACATTATAAAACAAAGGCCCAAAAGAGAATTTCATGAAAGATTTAAACCTTTCTAAAATAAAAGGCATTTTGAGCAAAATGTAAACTCTCCTGTGTATATTATAAATAGTTTAGCATATGAAGAGAAGATTTTGGCAGGCACAACTTGACTCGTTATGTACCCCCAACACAAGATTACCCAATGACTGACAAAAGCAAAATAAAATTAAAGAAGACAAAGTGTTCACAAGAACTTAGCAATGAAAGTACAGAGCGATCACATTTGGGCTGGAAGTGATCTGTCTATAGCACACACGGGTGTCAACTCTTTTTGAGCTATTTTATGTTCCCATTTAGGAACTTTGAAAGGGGGGGGGCATTAAATAGTGATTGCAAATACTCTGATTATCTTGACAACTGTCGTGCAGCCTCTTCCACAAGCCCATGAAATTCTGAATATCGCTTGGTTCCACTACCTACAGGGAAATACAATTCTCGTTAGGAATAACCTGCAGCTGATGCAGCTGACAAATGTTATCTAATCAAGTCTATAAGCATCTCAGACAGGTGTGCCTCTCCCCCAGCCTAGGAAATCACCCTGAATAATTCATTATCTAATACATTTCGCTAAGCCAATACTCCTGAGGGAGAGGATCATGTTGCACCACTCTTTTTATGGGGGGTGGGGAGTGGGGGGGTGAAGGGTTGGGGAAGTAAAGGTTTTAAGTTTCTCATTTAAAAAAGAACAAAGCTAACTAAATTTTAAATAAAGTCACAAAATCTTTTTTTTCTGTTCCAGAGGACAGAAAATCTGTTATTTTCTGTCTGACAAAAATCTGGACCTCGTCGCTCCAGAGCCAGCTTCCTAGCTGATTCCCATATCCAAAGCTCAAGACAATCCTCACCACTGGTTGAAGCCTATTTCTAAATCAATACCCTCTACTAACAGCTAGCCTAGACTCATAAGCATGAGCATGCTGGCTTAGCAGCTCCTGTCCATGGTGATCCAGGGTCGTCCTATAGCCCTTGTCCTCATGACAGATAGAAAAGAGTCTAGACCTGTTCCATTACTCTCTCCTCATCGGTCAGCATCTATGTTTCTACCCCCATGCTCACTTTCCTAGGCAGTGAGTGCAAAGATCGGTGGTTTTTTGGTTAACTCCATCCAATTTCGGCCCAAAATGGGCATGAATTATGTGCCTGCCACTAATTGGAGCAAAGGGTTAAGTACTCAACAATTAGGCTCTATTCAAACCCACCCAGAGATGCCTTGAGAAACCAGACTGGTGATCTGCTTCCAAAAGGCCCCAGCCTTGAAAACCTTATAAAGAAGTTCTACTCTGCGCATGCGGGGGTCTTCATAAGCTAGCAACTATTCAACAGCAATAAACAACTACCACCACCTTAGGACCCAACAACTCTTTTATCAGTGATTCTCAAGCATTTGTGTACTACTGCAGGCTTATT
>NW_022106189.1:21826224-21836987 GCF_000313985.2 Echinops telfairi | reverse complement strand
CCCCCAACACAAGATTACCCAATGACTGACAAAAGCAAAATAAAATTAAAGAAGACAAAGTGTTCACAAGAACTTAGCAATGAAAGTACAGAGCGATCACATTTGGGCTGGAAGTGATCTGTCTATAGCACACACGGGTGTCAACTCTTTTTGAGCTATTTTATGTTCCCATTTAGGAACTTTGAAAGGGGGGGGGCATTAAATAGTGATTGCAAATACTCTGATTATCTTGACAACTGTCGTGCAGCCTCTTCCACAAGCCCATGAAATTCTGAATATCGCTTGGTTCCACTACCTACAGGGAAATACAATTCTCGTTAGGAATAACCTGCAGCTGATGCAGCTGACAAATGTTATCTAATCAAGTCTATAAGCATCTCAGACAGGTGTGCCTCTCCCCCAGCCTAGGAAATCACCCTGAATAATTCATTATCTAATACATTTCGCTAAGCCAATACTCCTGAGGGAGAGGATCATGTTGCACCACTCTTTTTATGGGGGGTGGGGAGTGGGGGGGTGAAGGGTTGGGGAAGTAAAGGTTTTAAGTTTCTCATTTAAAAAAGAACAAAGCTAACTAAATTTTAAATAAAGTCACAAAATCTTTTTTTTCTGTTCCAGAGGACAGAAAATCTGTTATTTTCTGTCTGACAAAAATCTGGACCTCGTCGCTCCAGAGCCAGCTTCCTAGCTGATTCCCATATCCAAAGCTCAAGACAATCCTCACCACTGGTTGAAGCCTATTTCTAAATCAATACCCTCTACTAACAGCTAGCCTAGACTCATAAGCATGAGCATGCTGGCTTAGCAGCTCCTGTCCATGGTGATCCAGGGTCGTCCTATAGCCCTTGTCCTCATGACAGATAGAAAAGAGTCTAGACCTGTTCCATTACTCTCTCCTCATCGGTCAGCATCTATGTTTCTACCCCCATGCTCACTTTCCTAGGCAGTGAGTGCAAAGATCGGTGGTTTTTTGGTTAACTCCATCCAATTTCGGCCCAAAATGGGCATGAATTATGTGCCTGCCACTAATTGGAGCAAAGGGTTAAGTACTCAACAATTAGGCTCTATTCAAACCCACCCAGAGATGCCTTGAGAAACCAGACTGGTGATCTGCTTCCAAAAGGCCCCAGCCTTGAAAACCTTATAAAGAAGTTCTACTCTGCGCATGCGGGGGTCTTCATAAGCTAGCAACTATTCAACAGCAATAAACAACTACCACCACCTTAGGACCCAACAACTCTTTTATCAGTGATTCTCAAGCATTTGTGTACTACTGCAGGCTTATTAAAATACAGAGCGCTAGGCCCGGTCGTGGGATTCCGATTCAATACATCAGGAGGAGTTCAGAAAATAAACATTTCTAGTAAGCTCCTAAGGAGTGCCCCGAGTGATGCGAACCACAAATGCACTCTGTTGCTAACCAAGAGGTTGAAGGTTCTGTCCACCCTCAAGTGCCTCGGAGAAAGGTCTGGCATTCTATTCTGGAAAAAAGAAGGAGGAGGAGGAGGAGAAGAAAAGAGAAAAGAAAAGAAGGAAATCAACTACCGAAAGCCATGCAGCACCTAGTTGTACTCTGACGCACATGATGTTGCCATGACTGGGAATCAACTCAGTGTAGCTGCTTTGGGTTAACGAGTTCCCAGATGATACTGAAATGATAGCCCGAGGATGACATTTTAAGGATCCTCGAGTTATACCAGGGGACTTCAAAAAGTTCATAGAAAAATGCAATTAAAAGATACTGGCCGTGTTAGGTATTTCATTTATAGATTTGACTACTCGGCAGCAATTGCATTAAACTGGAAGTTCTTTCAAGACAAGGTCCGTGTAGACTTGGCTTTTCCTCCTAGATTTACCCACACACAGTACTGACTAGTGAAGAAAGGAAGAGAGGGAGAGAGGAAGACATATAATGATTAGTAATTTGTGAATGTATGATACAAGAAGCATCTGAAGAAAATAGAAAAAATACACAGTCACTGTACCAAAAAGAACTAGTCAACATTCCACCCCTTCAGGAGGTAGCATAAGAGCAAGAATCAATGGTGCTGAAGGAAGAAGTTCAAACTGCACTGAAAGCATTAGCTCCAGGACTTGATGGAACACCAGTTGAAATGTTTCAACAAGCTGATAAAGCCCTGGAAGCACTTACTCATGCCAAGAAATTTGGAAGACAGCTACATGGCCTGGAAGAAATTCGTATTTGTACTTGCAGGTAACACAGCAGAATGCATGAACTATAGAACAATATCACATGCAAGTACAATTTTGCTGAAGATCATCCAACAAGGATTGTAGCAGTACCCTTATAGAAAGCTGCCAGAGAGATTTGGAGGACTGGGGTGGGGGAATCAGAAGATGATGTAGGACAAGGAATATCATTGCTGATGTCAGATGGATATTGCTGAACACAGAGAATACCAGAAGGATATTTATGTGTGTTTTATAAGCTATACCAAGGTATTCAATTGTGTAGATCATAACAAACTATGGAAAACTTGAGAAGAATGGGAATTCCAGAACACTTCATTGTACTTATGTGGAACTTGTACATAGATCAAGAGGCAGGAAAGGTATGTCAGGGTTGCCTCCTCTCACCATATGCTTTCAAATCTGTATGTTGAGAAAATCACCCAAAAAGCTGAATTATAAGAAAAAGAATGTGGCCTCGGGATTAGAGGAAGGCTTATTAACCACCTGCGATATGCAGATGACAGTCTTGCTTGCTGAAAGTGAGGAGGACTTGAAGCACCTGCTGATGAAGATCAAAGACCACACACTTCAGCATGAATCACAACTCAATGTCAAGAAGATCAAGATACTTACAACTGGACCAGAAGGTAACATCATGATAAGTAGAGAAAAGGTTGAAGTTATTGAGGATTGTGTCTTCCTTAGCTCCACAATCAATGCTCATGGAAGCAGCAGTCAAGAGATCAAAAGACGAGTTGCATTAGGTAAATCTGCTGCAAAGACCTCTTTCAAAAAACTCCAAACTCAAGCTCACTGCCATCAAGTCAACGTTAACTGATAGGGACCCTAAAGGGCGGAATAGGGCTGCCCTTGAGAATTCCCAAGACTGGAACTCTTTGTGGGAGTAGAAAACCCTATCTTCCTCCAGAGGAACTACTAGCGGTTTTGCACTGCTGACCTTTTGGTTAGCAGCCCAATGCGTAACCACTACTATGCCAGGGCTCTTCAAGACCTCTAAATCTTAAAAAGCAAGGATGCTACTCTGAGGACTAAGGGGCACCTGACCTGAGCCGTGCTGTTTTCAATTACTTCATACACATGTGAAAGTTGGACATTAAATAAGAAAGACTGAAGAAGAATAGATGCATTTGAATTGTGGTGCTAGAGAAGACTACTGACGATGGAAAAGAGGAAGGTTCTCAATGGATTGACGCAGTGGCTGAAACCATTGGCTCAGGCATGAAAACGACAGTGAGGATGGCACAGGGCTGGGCAGTATTGCCTTTGTTGTGCATAGGGTAGCTATGTGTTAGAACGGACGCGATGGCACCTAACAACAATAATTTGAGAATACTCAAGTTTAATGAGGACTTCGAGCTGGTTCAAACCAGTTCCATCATGTTCAACACAGTGACACTGGAACAGATCCAAAATTTTTTTCTAACGTGGGTATACTGGAAAGACAATCAGAAGAGAGAAAATTGGCCAAGAATTATTAGTAATAACTGGATTCTGCCTGAACAGTGAGAGTAGTTACACACTCAAAGCAGATCATTCAGGACCATCCTCAAGCTGGGCACTGTTGTTCATGTCTTTAGCATTCAAGAGAGTTGATTGCTATGCAACATGCACACTGCCCTTATTTTCTAAGAGATTAAGTCTCTAGCAGGCCACCAACCCATAATGTTGGAAAACATTTTTTGTGAATTAGGTGAAGGTTTACACAACAGTTCATGGTTTTACATTCAATGATTCATACCCATTCTGATTCAACTCATCCATTGTGATCCCCTCAATGTACCATCACTTATCTCACTTCCTCCCTGTTTCCTCTTTCCACTCCTCCTTTCCCAACACTCTGAACTTTGTCCTTGGGGAAATGCTACAGATTTTATCTTTTATCTAATGGGTAATTATTCTAATGCAGGGGTGAATTTGGTCCCAAACCTCAAGGGTAAGTGCCCTCCTAATAAGGGTTCCAGTTTCTATTCAACCAATAAGTCTGGTCTCTTCTATAACTTTGAGTTATGTTCATCTTTTTTCTCTCACTCTATCCATGACTTTCTAATGTAATCTTTTTGAGGGCAATTTATATGGTAGTCGGGCACCATCTAAATCTTCTGATCTCAGGGTTGTAGAGACTGAGGTTTGTGTGGTCCATTAGTTCATTGGATGAACTATATCCATATGTATTTCAATTATCATCCTTCTCCTCATCCTATCTATGGGGAGAAACTAATCATTGCATCTTACATGCATGCTCACACATTTTTAAGACCCCAGTTGCTATTCACCAATTTGGATATTCACATTATCTTTGTGAATTATGCCAATTAACCTTCATGTCCCCAGAAAGTATGGTCTTGGACCCACAGTGTCACCTCTTAGTTTTCATATTCTGCTTATCATCCTGGAACACCCACATTTGACAAATTCAGGTGTGTAAATTTCCAATTCAGGTTTGTTACTGGTTCCAATTAATAAGCCTATTAATATGACTGAACTAAGAAGAACTAGTTTGAAGCCATGAGATTAATTCCTATGCCAGACAACCACAAGGTAGGGGAGCCCAGCCAGAATTAGGGAATAGATTCCAATGAGTGTGTAGCTTTCTGTCTCTGTCTGTGTTTCCCCAACTCAAACATCTCCTATGAAGACAAATTGCACTGCTTACATAATTGTGTCTGAAGCCTAAGGCATTTGTGAATATCATAGCCTCTGTTTCTCACAGTGAACCCTACCTGAACAATAGAATCATTTGGGGGACTTAATAAAATACTTAAGCCTAGGCCCAATCTTATAGTAATCCTGATTTGTTTGGTCTGGGTGGAACCCAGGTCTAAATGTTTTGAAGAGTAGCTCTAGTTGATTCAAATATAGAGCCATATTTGAGAGGAACCACTTTGGTCTACTGCTCTTAGAATTAGCATTTCAATTTTGTGTTTACTCTCATTATTTTGTTTCATTCATTTAGCAGATATATGTTGATCACAGGCTTCTGTGCCAAGCACTGTTACAGACCATATGGACACAGTAGTGACTGAGAAAGACCAACACATCCTAGCCCTCATGGGACTTAGCAGGATCCTGAAAATATATGGCATGCTCAACAAATGCTTGCCAAAACTGTTATCAAACTGGAGACAATACTGGTTACCTGCTATGATGTCTTATGTGACAATAGGACTAATCTCTGATATTGAGTTATTTAATCAAAGACTAATACATGTGTTGCAATGAAGGCATTTGGGAAATGTGGTTAACTGTCAGTTTACTCTCTGTGGGTAAGTGTTGCCTAATGAGTTGAACACCTTAAGAACGAGATTTCCTAAGGAGAAAACCTGCCTCAAGACTATAGCATTAAATCTCGCCTGCTGGCCTACAATACAGATTTCTTAGTCACCAAACCCTCAAAATCACATAACCCAATTTCTTAGTATTAATCTATCTATCTATTTCTTTATCTCTCTCTCCCTCTCCCTCTTTTCTGTGTGTTTGCATGTGTGTGGTACAAAGGGGCTTCAAAAGTTCGCGGGAGTATTCCATTACCTTTTAATTCCATTTTTCCATCACCTTTTTGGAGTCCCTTCTTATGTATGTGTTTGTTGGTATTTCAAACCCTCCCAGAGGCTCCTCGGAATAAAGCCTGGACATTTACCTCCAAACAATCACTGCCTTAAAACCCCTATGGAACACAGGTTTACCCTGAAGCTCCTGGGGCTGTCAGGAGACCAGGTCTACCCAACAGCAACTGATAGGGCTATACACATTCTATTGGTTCTGTTTCCTTAGGAAACCTTGACTTGACACTAAATGACAGAATAGAAGACAACATGCTTTACAAACGTTCATATTAATAATCCTGCTTGTTTATATGGTCCTAATTAGTGTAATACTGACATGATCAGTATTATAAACTTAAAGATGAATTTTTTTTTCTCTTTTCTTTCCATATCCCAAAGATATCAGGTAGCCCTGATATCACAGAACTTGAGATTGGAAAGGAATCATATTTATTGAATCAAATCCCTCCTTTTGTAAACACGGCTTCCATATCCCCCTCAGGGGAGTCCATCCTGTTAGCCTTGTTGAGTCTTTCAAATCAGGTAGGAGTGTTTTTCATCAGTGAATCCTTCACTATGCTTTTGGGGCTTTGCATCTCGGAGGCTCTGAATAACTGCTTCCTGTATTGGGGAATGAGTGAAAAAATAGGTGTAAATAAAGGTCAACTATAATTTTTGCTCAAGGAAAGCATATTGAACTTTATTTATACATACACATTGAAGAGCAACCAAACGGGCAGCTCTTCAAGATAGTATTTTTAAATATGACAAGAAGCCTGTAAGCATCTCATCTTCTCTGAAATAGCATCATACGTAAGCATGCCATAGTAGTGAGTACATTTTAAAACAAATAAGTCTCTTTTCAACATAAATTAATAAATTTCCTTTTCACATTATTTTTAACTACCTAGGGTACTTAGCCTTTACTTAATGATGATGCACTTGATTAAATAAAATAAAAGAAAAATGAAAGTTCTTTCAGACATTAAGATGAATAATGAGTTTAGACTTAATCCAAAAGCAATTTAACTTTAAACATTCATATGAAATTAAATGAGCCATTGAATTTGCTATATAAGCAAGCATTAATCTTATCAAGCTATGAAAACTAGAAAGTTATACAGTGACCCATTAATTTCAGAGCCTAATACCAGGTCTGTTTAATGCCTGCACTCCATTAAAAAGTCTTATTCCACAATATAAGTGCTTTTTCATAAAAGTTTAAACCCCAATCCATTTATTTTATTGCTCCAATCGTGTGATAATCGACTCTGACAAAATGATGGCTGCAAATCTAAATATGGTATGTAATGTCATTTGAAACAAATTTTGTTCATGGCTAGCTTCCATCCAAAAGAGAGGGCATTTACATTATTGGCAAGAATGTGTCTAACGTTCCAGGCCACTCCCCTTTCATCCAAGGGTGTTTTCTTGGGTAAAAGCAGCTCATAATTGTCCTTTAAGTAGCTAGCAATCCCTTGTTATTTAGAAACAAAAATCTTTTGCAGAATTACACAAGCCAAAAGCATCATTCCAATGCACATGAATCCTGTGTATAGTTACAGTTCATTATGGAATTTAAACAATACAGATTTCTTTCTACTCATTAAAATGTTTCTCCCTATTAAAAAAAGCAATCATAATTTCATCAGAAAACTGTATGGCCCTATATCTGACACTACACACAAAAGCCCATTTTACAGCTGAAACCATAGTTGATTAAAAAATATAGGGGGGGCAGGAATGAAAAGGAAGCGTGTTTTGCATTTAATGTTTTATTAAATATTTAGCTAAATCACAACTCTATAATGCCATTCTACATGTCTTTTCCTGGCAGTGCTGGGATATGTTGTGGGAGAGTGAACAATGGGTTTATAAAGGCAAATGTAAGTATTTCGCTGGCAGGGAATTTCTCTATAGATTTTCATATATAACATATAGCAAACTGATTTGTTATTTCATAATAAGAGAAAGACTTGTCTACAAATAAGGCTTGCTTATTGATGACGTGTTATAAGCTGTGCCACCAGTAAGTTAAATAACAGGACAGTCACCCATGGTGGACAGGTTTTGGTAAAGCTTCCAAAGAACAGACTAGGAAGAAGGAAGAGAAGGTACACTTCTGAAAAATTAGCCACTGAAAACCATAGCAAGAGCTGCAGATCATTGTTTAGTATAGTGCTGGAAGATGCGCCCATCAGGTTACAAGGTGTTCAAAGTACGACTGTAGATGAACTGCCTCCTCAAAGTAGAATCTGATGTGGATCTGTGTTTGCCAGAGTGCATGATATCCCCCTAGGGGAGTTGGAATTATCCAGGGGGCACTTCAAAAGCAAACATTTACCCTGGATAATGGACTAAAGTACAAACGTTTCTTAATCGCCAGGAGGGCCCTGGCAGTTTGTTTTTGTTTTTTCTTTAAAGGGCTATGAGTGTAAGCCAAATAAGTTTGGAAGCCTAAAATATGGATGGAGCAAAGCTTCGGGACAATTCATTAGCTGATGGGAAACAACTCATAATGAAAGGAAACCAATAGAAAAATCATTAATAAATTAGAACATAAAATGTATGAGAAATAAATCTAAGAAACTTGGAAGTCATCAAAAATGAAATGGAATCCATAAAGATCAATAACGTAGACATTAGAGAGCTGAAATGAATTGGTATTATCCATTTTGAATTGGACAATCATACGGTTTATTGTGCCAAGAATGAAAAGTTCAAGGAGAATTGCATTATATTCATCATTTTTTTAAAAATTGCTCAAGATTGATAATAAAGTGCAATGCTGTCTTTGATAGGAGAATATCAAACCACCTCCAAGAAAGACCAGTTCACACAACGATGTTTCAAACTTACACCCCAACACTAATTTTACCAGTTTCTTCGGTCTGAAGTTATCAAATAAGCAATCAAGAAGTATTGATGCTTACTAGTAACTGGAATGCAAAAGTTGGAAACAATAAGGATCAGTAGTTGGAAAATACAGTCTTGGTGAAAGAAACAACGCTGGAGAGCCCATGACAGAGTTGCACAGGACCGACAATTTCTTCATTGCAAATACCTTTGTTCAACAGCATACATAGTGACATGAAAACATGTGAACCTTGCCAGATGGAATGCAAAGGAATTAAATCAAGTACATCTGTGTGAAGAGATGGTAGAGTGGCTCAATAGCATCAGCCAAACCAAAGCCAGGGGCACACTGTGGAACAGACTCATTGCTCATGTAGAATGTGCAGGTTGAAGTCGATGAACATTAGAACAAATCCACAAGATCCAAAATACAACCTTGAATATATTCCACCTGAATTTTGAGAACATGTTGAGAAAAGATTTGATGCACTGCACACTTAGGGCATGAGGCCTGATGTGCTGTGGGCTAGCATCAAGGAGATCACTCGTATAAAAATATCACTCATGAAGAAAGCAAAGGAAATTAAAAAGAAAACACCAAAGGGGATGTCAGAAGAGACTGAAATTTGCTCTTGAGTGTAGAGTAGTTAAAGCAAAAAAAAGAAGTAATGAAGTAGTAAAGGGTTGACCAGAACATTTAAAAGAGCACTTGGAGAAGACAAAGTAAAGTATTATAATGAAATCTGCAAGGACCTAAAGTTAGAGACTCGAAAGAAAAGAACATGATCAGCATACCTCGAGCTGAAAGAACTGAAGAATAAATTCAAGCCTCAAGTTGAAATATTGAAGGATTTTATGGGCAAAATAGTGACTAGTGCAGAGGGCATCAAAAGAAGATGGAAAGAAGACAGAGTCATTGTACTACAAATAATTGGTCAATATTCAACCACTTCAAGAGGTAGCATATGATCATGAACAGATAGTATTGGAGGCTGATGCTAAGTTTCACTGAAGGCACTAGTGGAAAAGAAGATTCCAAGAATTGATGGAATAGCAACGGAAATATCACAAAACATTGGGGCAGTGCAGGAAGCACTCAGTAGTCTGTGCCAAGAAATTTGGAAAACAACTTCTTGGCCAACTGACTGGAAGAAATCCATACTTGTGGCTATTCCAAATAAAGGTGACCCAACAGAATGAGAACATTATTGAACATTATCATACTATCATATGCGAGTAAAATCTTGTTGAAGATATCTAAAAAAAAAACCAAAATGTTGTAGTTGTACATTGACAGGGACCAACCAGAAATTCAAGCTTGAATCATTAGAGAAGGATCATGGAATGAGGAATCCCATTGCTAACATCAACTGGATCTTATCAGAAATGTTATATGTTTACCTATGTTTTATTGACTATGCAAAGGCATTCAATTGTGTGTATCATAACAAATTATAGATAACATTGAAAAAATGTTAATTCCAAACACTTAATTGTGCAGCGGAGGCAGTTATTCAGATAGAACATGGAGATAGTGCCTGCTTTAAAATCAGAAAAGGTGCATAACAGGGTTGTATCCTTTCACTATATTAATTCCATCTGTATACTGAGCAAATCATCTGAGAAACTGGACTATATGAAGAAAAATGCAGCATCAGGATTGAAGGAAGTCTGCTTAACAGCCTGCAACATGCAAATGATGGAACCTTGCTTGGTGAAAGTGATGAAGATTTGAAGTACTTACTGATGAAGATCAAAAGCTACAGCCTTCAGTATGGATTACAACTCTGCAAAGAACACAAAATCCTCACAACTGGACCAGTAGACAACATCATGATCAATGGAAAAATATATATATATAAGTTGTCAAGGATTTTATTTCACTTGGATCCACAATTGGCACTCATGGAAACAGAAGTCAGGAAATAAAATGATGTATTGCATTAAGACAATCTGCTGCACACAACCTTTAGAAGGTGTTAAAGAGAAAGATGTCACTTTTAGGACTCCTTTGATCCTGACCCACGCCATGATATTTTTCAATACTTCATATGAATGTGAAAGCCAGACAATGAATAGGGAATGCTGGGAAAGGATTTCTGTATTTGTATTACAGTGCTAGCAGAGTATATCGAACAGTCCATGGACTGC
>NW_022106189.1:21811243-21824880 GCF_000313985.2 Echinops telfairi | reverse complement strand
ACTGCAAAAATGGGCTCAACAGAACAACAGTGGTGAGGCTGGTGCAGGACCAGGTCAAGTATTTTCTATTGTATACAGGGTGGTGTGAGTCAGAGCTGACTCGAAGACATCTAACAAAAACAACATAGAAGTAAAGTAGGTTGAGTATAATATCAATGTGATGTGAAGTCACTTATGTGATTTGTTTTATTATATGGAGCTTAGATTAAGAAATTGCATAGTTTGCATCTTTCCACCCTCATTAATAACTATTAGATCTTGAAACACTGAGCCAGAAGATCTTTCTGAAGAATAAATGCATTAGAAATACCTGATAAGGAATTCAAAAGTATGATGCTTAGGTACTTGCAAAAGATTGGGAGAAATGTCGAGAAAGCTGCAGCTGATATCAAGGTGGGGGAAACAGGAGAAGAATTCAGGAAAACATGACAAGGAAAAAAATGACAAAATATATTACAAATTAGAAATCATTTTAAAATGGCAAATATAAAACCAGAAGATCTCAGAAATAGTTAATACATTGAAAGAGCAAAGGAATAGAACTTATTCAATGGAAGGTTGAATTAATCAGCTTGAAGACAAATTTCTCAATACTACTCTTCAGAGGAACAATCATTTTTAAAAGAACAAAAAAATCGGAAGACCATCTAAAAATTATGTGGGAAACCATTAAGAGAAATACACGTAACTTCTTGATAATCAGAATTACAGAACAGGGCGAGACAACCCATGTGTGTTAGCCCACATCATGCCCTGCTCAGCGCAGTCCAGTGGTCCTGAAAGGAAGCTTACAACACATTTGGCAAAGATTTCTTTCTTCGTCCTCATGACAAAGAAACATGACAGTTTCCATCTTGAAAATGGGAGAATTTAAGATCTCGATTTCCTACTTCAGATACTGAAAACCTCATGGATAGCAACAGGATATTGTCAGAGATAGTGCCAGAAGTTGAGCACCTCAGATCAGAAGGCACTCAAAATACAAATAAGGAAAAGCTGCCTTCTCAAAGTAATGCTGACCATAATGACATGGATGACGTAAAGAATGTGGGAGTGAAGTCTTGGGACCTGAATTTGCTGACAAAGCGTGACTCAAAATGAGAAGAAATACCTTAAAACATCCATTAATAATTAGAACTTGCAATGTATGAATCTAGGAAAATTGGAAGTCATCAAAAATGAAATGGAATACCTAAAGATTGATGTCCTAGGCATTAGTAAGCTGAAATGAACTGGTGTTGGCCATTCTGAATCAATCAGTCATATGGTTTACTATGCTGGGAATGACAAATTCAAGAGAGTAGCATTGTATTTATCATCAAAAATGACATTTTGAAATCTATCTTGAAGTACAATGCTATCTGTGATAGGATAATAGCTATCCACATACAAGGAAATCCATTCAACACAATTGTATTAGTCTGGGTACTTTAGAGAAACAAATCCACAGCAACTCATGTATAAGAGAGAGTTTATGTAAAGATTAAGTGTGCATCAAGAAAACATCCCAAGCCAATGCTGCCCAAGCCCACAAGTCCAACATTAACTCAATAACCTATATGTCCAACACCAGTCCACAAAGTCCTCCTCCAACTCACAAAACAGAGGCAATGACGCCAACTCCAGGAGGAAAGCTGAGTCAGTGAATGTGTAAGCATCTCAGCGCTGGCAGCCGTCTCCACACGGCTGCTCCAGCACCCAGGGCTGCATCGGGATAGGTCCATGTGGCTTCTCCTTGGGAATGTCTTGCAGGAAGTCAAACTTGCAAGCTGAAGCAGGGAACTGCTACGGCAGCTGCACCCTGATGCGACCATCACAAAGCAAGAGACCCCGAGAACTAGAAAGGCAAGGCTCACTGAGCCACTTATCCCTCTGCCCTTCCATTAATCCCAAATGTGTTTATTGCCCAGGTTGGCACAATAAACTAAATAATTCAGCAACTATTATTCAAATTTATGCATCACCAAAAAAGCTAGTGGGGAAGAAATTGAAGATTTCTACCAACATCTTCAGTCTGAAATTGATCCAACATTTAACAAAATTCATTGATCATTATTGGAAGGAAACAGTTGGCCATAAAGAGGAAGGAGCAGTAGTTGAAAATACGGCCTTGGTGAGAGACATGAAGCTGGACATTTCAGGACAGAATTTTGCAAGACCAATGACTTCATCATAAATATCTTTTTTAAACAACCCAAAAGGCAACTGCACAGTTGGACTTCTCCAGAAGGAATTCACAGGAATCAAATTGACAACATCTCTGGGAAGAGACTACGCGGAAGCTCAATACCAGCAGCTAAAACAAGGCCAGGGTCCAAATATGGAACAGACCATCAATTGCTCATGTGCAAGATCAGGTTGAAGTTGAAGAAAACTGAATACAAGTCCACAAAAGCCAAAATGGAACCTTAAGCATATCCCACCTAAATTTTGGGGACATCTCAAGAACAGATGTGACACATTGAACGCTAATGACAGAAGACGTGATGAGCTGTGGATGACATCAAGAACATCATACATTAAGAAAGCAAAAGGTCACTAAAAAGACAAGAAAGAAAAGATATACCAAAGTGGATATCAGAAGAGACTCTGAAATTTGCTCGCAGTCATAGAGTAACTAAAGTAAATGAAAGAAATGGTGAAGTCAAAGAACTGAACAGAAATTTTCAAAGGGCAGCTCGAGAAGACTAAGTCAAATATTACAATGAAAAGTGCAAAGACTTAAAGTTAGAAAACCAAAAAGAACACCCTCAGTGTATCTTATACTAAGCGAACTCAAGAAAAAGTTCAAGCCTTGAATTACAGTGTTGAAAGATTCTATGGGCAAAATATTGAATGATGGAGGAAGCATCAAGGAAAGATGGAAAGAATGCACAGAGTCACTGTACCAGAAAGAATTAGTCAACCATCCACCATTTCAGAAGGTAGCATATGACCAAGAACTAATGAAGAAAGAAGTCTAAGCCACACTAAAAGTATTAGCCAAAAACAAGGCTCTAGGAATTGATGGAATACCCATTGGAATATTTCAAGAAGCTGATGAACCACTCGAAACACTTATCTATGCCAGGAAATTTGGAAGACAGCTACTTGGCCAACTGACTGGAAGAGATCCATATTTGTACCCATTTCAAAGAAAGGTGATCCAACTTAAACTATAGAACAATATCACTGATATCACATGCAAGTAAAATTTTGCTGAAGATCATCCAACAGTGTTGCAGAAGTACATTGACAGAGAGCTGCCAGAGGTTCGAGCAGGATGTGGAACAAGGAATATCATTGCGGGTGTCAAATGGATCTTGGCTGAAAGCAGAGAATACCAGAAAGATGTTTTCTTTTGTTTTTTGAACAAAAAAGGAAACCTTCAAAAATGAAAAATCCGGCCAAAACTAAAAAAAAAGTTTTTTTAATTCCTCTGACATTTCATAGTACATTCAATAGTCCTCACTGACACTCTGAGGGGGTACCCCCCCCCCAAAATGGAATTGCACTGGATGTAGTGGAGCTTTTATAGTATGCATTTTTCCTGCTAGGCAAGCATCAAGCAATTCACTCTGAGTTAGTGCACACAGTGGTGTTATCTGGAAAGGTTCTCCGTGGTCACAGTGAATTTTGTCATAAAAGTTGTTATACTCAAACCGTGTTTTTGTGATGGCCGATTTAAGAGAACAGCATGTGACTGTGAAACTTTGTTTCCTACTCAGGAAAAATGTCACAGAAACTGTCCTGATGTTGATCACAACTTAAAAAGACAGCGCTGGGGAAAAACTCAAGTGTACAGTGGTTTTCTCATTGCAAAAAAGGTGAAATGTTGACTGATGACCAACCTGATGACCAAAACTGATGACAGATATTCTGGACATTTGTCAACTTCCGGAACGGACAAAAATATCAACTCTTCATGCATTTGGAATTCATTCCACCAGGTCACACTGTTAATCAAGCTTTCTATTTAGAGGTTCTGAAAAGATTGTATAACAATGTGTGACCAAAAAGGGCTGACTTGTGGCAAGCCGAACTGGTTTTGCCACCACAAGAATGTACCTGCTCATGCAGCCATCTCAGTGTGCCAGTTTTGGGAGAAAAAAACACACAAAAAAACAGCATGCTCTCTTGCCCCACACACCTTACTCACCTGACCTCACTCCATACAACTTCTTTTTGTTTCTGTGAATGCCAAGGTAAAGGAAAGGACATTGACTTGATGATGTAGAGGTTAAGAAAGAAATAAGGTAGGTGCTGTCAGTCATCCAACAGATGAATTTGGAAAATGATTCCAAGAATGGTATTGCAGATTTGACACATCTATTAAGTGTAATGGACTGTACTTTGAAAGTGGAAAGATTGTTTTGTAAAAAAAATTTAAATACATAGCTTTGAAAAAAAATTCTGGGTTTTTCTTGGGTACCCACTCACATAACAGAACTAAACACCACCTGGTCCTATGTCACCTTCACAAATGTTCTTGTGTTTGAACCCATTGTTGTAGTCACTGTGTTGATCCATATTATCAAGGGCCTTCCTATTTTTCACTGCCCCTCAAGTTCATTAAGCATGATGTCCTTTTCCAGGGCGTAGTCTCTCCTGACAACATGCCCAAAGTACATGAGACAAAGTTGTGCCATCCTTGCTGCTAAGGAGCATTCTGATTTTACTCCTTCCAAGACAGCTGTGTTTTTCTTTTGGCAGTTCATGGTGCTTTGAATGTGGTACTTTGCCAGGACCACAACTCAAATGCATCAATTCTTCAGTCTTCTTTATTCGATGTCCAAATTTCACATACATACGAGGAGTCTGAAAATACTATGGCTTGAGAGCCTAAGACCAATATATTTTTGAGAAAACGTGTCTGCATCTATCCACTGATCATAGAGACATGTGAACACACACTTTGTTTGGACTAAATCTGTGTATGTGTGAACGGGACTCTAGCAGCAACAATGTTTTTTAACTTCCCATCATTGAATTTATGTGTGGTAAATTTTCCACAAAAGTTTAGTGCTTTTGCCTAGCAATCTCTGAAAGCATTCATAAGATTTCAGCACATCTCCTACTTTTTTAAGTAATAGAGAAGATTTGTTCTCAAACTGTTATCATGAAGATCAAGTGTGATCCTGTAAAGATTATGTAAATATAAAAATGATTCATGTAAGTATACATTGCTTTGTAATTATACACCCACACACAACACAGAACAAAAAGCTCATTGCCATTGAGTTAATTCTGACTCAGAGGCTTTAAATCTTTATGGGAGTAGAAAGCCTCATCTTTCTTTCCTGAAGCAGTTGGTGGATTCAAACTGTCAACCTTGCAGTTAACAACCCAAAGCATAATCCACTATGCTGCCAGGGCATAAACACTCAACAATATTTTCCCCTTAATAAGAGAAAAAGAAAGATATAATTTCAAACTTTAAGAGACTTAGCGACCATCCAAAACCAGAGAGTGTCTAAGTGTTAATGATCTGAATATATTTTGCAAGCACAGTCAAGAATAAATGAAAAAGAGGGAAGTAAGAATATGAAAGCCTAGATAGACCCTCTCGGGTTGTTCTCTCTGTTTGGTTGTAAAGGTTTTTTGTTTTTTTCCCTCACTTAACTTCATCAACCCTTCATTCCTTCCTTTGTAAAATAAAGACAATTACATTTGCTCTCAATGCTATAATTAGGAGTAAAATGTATACGATCATGTTTTTAACTTAGACTATGAAGAAACTGAGTGCCCTGGTGGTGTAGTTGGTACTAGTTGGCCTGCTACCCTCAAGGTCCTCAATTCAAGACCAGCAGCTGCTCCTCGGGAAATTAAAGGCAAGGCTATTTACTCCCATAAACAGTTACAGCCTCAAAAGCTGACAGAGACATTTTTGCCCTGTATGCTGTGGTTCACTAAAAATCAGAAATGACTTGATCGCAGTGAGTTTGGTTTTAGTTGTTGTTGTTTTTCTCTTTCTTTTTTCTTGTTTGGTTTATGAACCAAATTTATGAATCAATTCATATTGGTTTATGAATCAATTCCATTTATTTAAATGAGTCTGTTCTAAGCACCATAATATGTATACCCATGCATACATACTGATTAGTTTTGCTTCACTGCTATGCTTATACCAAACTGAAGAAACAGACAAATATAACGGTGGCTATTAATTTCCACCTGACAAAAATTCCCAACAGAAAAAGAAGGTGTCAGAAATATACTGGCCCTTGTTTAAGACTGAAAGATCTGTGTTGTTAGTATTCCAGCAAAGACTGGGAATTAAGCCAACAGGTCATTAGAACTTAGAGACCACTTAAGTAGAGGACATGCCTAGCCAAGCATTCATTCACCATCAACCACACTCTATCCAGCTAGGGTTGACCACAGCAACAAGCACTCAGGGATACTATGGTCCTTTTGTTGGGAATAAATTAGATTTTCTCTGGTATCCCAGTCTTGATCCTTATCTGAAATCAATATCAACTGAGATATCATATTTGCCAGGCTGCACCAACCAAATTAATTTTTTAATAACTTAACAATAGATGGAAAGAGGGAACAAAAGAAGAGAGAGAGAGAGAGAGAGAGAGAGAATCATAGAGAATCCTACCTGGAGGGGTTTTAGCGACTTGATTCTATGCTAGGTAAGCTGTGGAAAATTCCATTCTCCACTTTGCTCCAAATCAATGACTTTTAAAAGACAGAGCCTCTGAGAAAATGTACATCCAACCAATAGAGCTTAAAAAGAACAGTCCTTGAAGGCAACTAATTAAACTTAACAGATTTGAGGTGTGATAACTTCCCCAATGTGGGAAATGACAACTATACAATAAGGCAAAGTTGTGAGGAAAATGTAGATAGTTTTCATGTAGTCTTTCTTAACTCACTGCCCTAAAATCGATTGTGGCTCATTGAGACCCTGTAGGACAGAGTAGAACTGCCCCTCGGGGTTCCAAGACCGTAAATCTTTGCAGGAGTCAAAGCCTCATCTGTCTCCTGCAGAGCGGCTGGTGGGTTCAAACTCCCGAGCTTCCAGTTAGCAGTCCAACGTCTAGCCCACTACACCACCAAGGCTCTCGAGCCTTTCCTAAAGGAGTCACCAACGATGCATTTTTTAAAATAAAACTATTTAAATAATTTTTGCAAAACTTTCTCTAACTTTCAGGTTAAAGGTATTCTATAAAAAGATCACCGTTTTAAAAACTGTTAGTCTAAGAAATGGACACCAACTTGGGATTGAACATTCAAGGACATTATTGGGGGAAAGGCGGAAGTGAGAGAAAATGGAACGGGAGCTGGAAAGGCAGGGGGAAACAATCAGACTCTGGAGCAAGTCTGACTCAGAATAAAGGGGAAACTCAGGGGGGTTGCCCTGTAGCCGTAGGAAGCTTCCGCAAGGTCATCAAAGAGTCTTCACTCAAGCCAAAGTCACCATCAGAGGAGTCCTGTGTCTCCGTGGAGAGAACCTGCCTCGGTATCCCTGTCACACTCACTCGCTGCTTGGAAACAGCTAGCGAGAAACACTGGGCATAAAAGCTACAATGGATGTCAAAATGCAGCAGCTATGAGTCTTTGGTCAATCACCCTTGGAGGTTTGCCAGGCACCAGGCATGACTGCCAGCGAGGCAATATACAGGTTTCCAATGGTGACAGAGTTTGTATCCTTTCCATTTAAGAACCCTTGAAACCCCAAGCCAAAACACTAAGCTGCTAACCCAAGTGTCAGCAGTTCAAACCCACTCTCCCTCCTCAGAAGAAAGACATGTCCGTTTGCTTCCTATAGAATTAAAGCTTTGAGAAACCTGTGGGGCAGTTCTGCTCTGATCTACATGATCACTATGTGTAGGAAGTTACTCCACAGCAGGGGGTAGGATTTTTATTTTATTGAAAGGATGATTCATGTGCATCAGGGGAACAAGGTCCTTATTTGCTCCACATTTCCAGCCATGGTATTCCATCTGACCTGTATTTGAAATAATAGTCTAATGCTTGAGGAAAACGTCTCTCCGTCTTTCCCCAGCTTCAGTAGTCAGTAAGGAGCAAGAGGCCTGTTGCCTTAAACAATAAATTCACACGGTCTGGCTCACTCTCACCTTTCACTTCCTTCCTGAACGTGGCTGGCTAGATAAATTAGGAGTCTGTCAGCTCAGGACATGTTATTGTTGTTTGTAAGAATGGTGTGGGGACCACATCTGACCTCCTCTGACTTCACAAAGAGGTCAGAAGGAAATCACCATCAGCATCAACCCTCGGTCAATTCCTGTGGGGTGAAGATGAGGTTGTCCAAAGAAACAAATCCAGTGACATTCATCTATCCATAAGAAAAAGCTTGATACCAAGAAATAAATATATATCAAGAAGGCACCCCAGCCTAGTCCAACTCAAGTCCACAAACCCAGGCTAGCCAGGGCCTTCCCGACTCACGTAGCTTCAGGCTGGGAGTGCAGAAACGTGAAACAGGAAGCCGGAAGATCACAGGCCAGTGCGTGCAGACTCTCGTGGAAGCACGGCAGGGTGCCAACAGTCCTCAGGGTCAGGCAGCCCACAGGGACCACCCCTAGAGGCAGACAAAGAGGTGCAGTGAAGTCCCATTAAGGAGGAAGGTGAAGTGGCAGGGAGAGAGAGGCAGCTCCCAGAGTCCTTCCCTCTTTCACAAAAGGTCACACCCCATTCATCCAGGTGTCATCAAGGTACCACTTGATTGACAACTTTGATTCCACTTAGCCAGGTGTATCTAGTTGACATAACATCATCCAACTACCACATGGTGAAAGACAGGCCTCCGCCTTCCTTCCTCCTTTAGCAATCCGATGCTATTTTTCCCACGGCATTCTAGTTCTCTGCCGGGTTGGATAATCTGATACAATGACCACCCAAAACTCATGATTATGAGGTTCGTTACAGAAGTTAACAGGTTACAATTCGGCTTCAGAAATGCTCAGGGTACAGTTCTTTCAGTCTGGTCTGCCTCATCAGCTATGCCTGCAGATATATCTCTCTCTGGTCTTCAGTCTCACAGCCACAGCCCATATTACGAAATTCCTTTAGTGCTGCCACTAAATGCCCAAAGGGCATGCTACTTCACACAAACCTGGGCTTAAAAGGGTTTGCTCCAGCTCTATGAGTCAGCATGAGCCCCTAGTCTCCCTTATTCACTGCCTGGAGGCATGCTATGAACCTCGTGCAAATGAACCTCTTGCCCAAAGGTACTCATTTTTCTCCCTATTGGTCTGGAAAGCCCACCTTTCTGCTCTAGCAAGTACTCTTGCTTCTGTGACCTCTGTTGCAGCCACTTCTCTGCCACTTGTCCAGTGTCACAGTGCTTTGTCTCCTAAATGGTAGAGATGCCCGTCCAGAGATCTTGGGGTCCAAAGGACATGCTCTACGCCTGGCTCTTCTTTCTTGATGTTGTAAGATCCCCTGTTACTGATCTGAGATGGCTAATTTATTCTTAGTAGATTGTCAGAAATTATCTCATTGATACACCATATCCTAATTCACAATGTAAGGTCCATTTAAAGCTGCAAGTATTCAGGAAGAATTTTAGAGTGGCAATATACATGAAAATAATCTCACACCAAATCCTTTGTCAGGAAATTGGTTCCAACTCGTAGGGACCCTGCAGGACAGAGTAGCACTGCCCCATAAAGTTCCCAAGGCTGTAATCTTCACAGTAATAGGCTGCCACATCTCTTTTTCAATCATTTATTGGGGGGCTCTTCCAGCTCTTATAACAATCCATACATCAGTGTATCAAGCATATTGGTGCATATGTCGTCATCATCCTTTTTCAAAACATTTGCTTTCTATTCAAGACCTTGGGGTGATATCGTTTTCTGGTGAGTCTGAGCCACGGATCTTTTGGGTGGCAGCTTAATGCTTTAAGCACTGTGCCACCAGGGTTCCTTACAAAACCAATAGTAGTATAATTCTCACATATCAAAACCTACCACTACTGTGAACCTTTTTCCACAGGGTATCCCTAATTTCATTTTTTTTTTCAGGAGCTTTATGAATTTTCATGAGTGAATAAATATCGTGTGTGTATGTGTGTACATACCCATACAGCAATGTCCTAGAAAGTAGTCCTTTCAATGTCTAAGTTACATTTTTAAATCACTTTATTGGGGGCTCATGCAGCTCTTATCACAATCCATACATACATCCATTGTGTCAAGCACATTTGTACATTTGTTGCCATCATCATTCTCAAAACATTTGCTTTCTACTTGAGCCCTTGGTATCAGCTCCTCACTTTTCCCCTACCTCCCTCATGAAACCTTGATAATATTTAAATTGTTATTATTTTTTCATGTCTTACATTGACTGATGTCTCCCTTCACCCATTTTTCTGTTGTCCAGCCCCCTGGGAGGGGGTTATATGTAGATCCTTGTAATAGGTTCCCCCTTTCTCCCCTCACTTTCCCCTTACCCTCCTGGTATTGCTACTCTCAATATCAGTCCTGAGGGCTTTGTCTATCCTGGGTTCCCTGTGTTTCCAGCTCTTATCTATACCCATGTACATGCTCTGGTCAAGCTGGATTTATCAGGTAGAATTGGAAGCATTAAAGAATGAAAGGAAACTTGTATGTTTCATGCTATACTGCACCCGGACTGGCTCATCTCTTCCTTGTGACCTTTCTATGAGGGGATGGTCCAATTGCCTACAGATGGGCTTTGGGTCTCCACTCTGCACTCCCCCTCATTCATATTGATATGATTATTTGTTCTGGGTCTTTGATGCCTGATACCTGATCCCATTGACACCTCATGGTCACACAGACTGGCATGCTTCTTCCATGTGGACCTTGTAGCTTCTCAGCTAGATGGCCACTTGTTTGTCTTCAAGCCCTTAAGACCCCAGACGTTTTATCTTTTAAAAGCTGGGCACCATCAGCTTTCTTCACCACATTTGCTGTGCACCCACTTTGTCTTCAGCAATTGCCTTGGGAAGGTGAGCATCATGGAATTCCAGGTAATTAGAGCAAAGTGTTTTTGTGTTGAGGGAGTACTTAAGTAGAGACCCAATGTCTGTCTGCTACCTTAATACTTAACATATAAATATATGTACATAGATCTATTTCCCTATCATTATATATAAATATATGTACATGCCTGTATTGAGACCTCTATAAATGCCCTTTTCCCCCTAGTTCTTTCCTCTGTTTCCTAACATTTTTTGACAGAGGCTGAAGATGCTTTATTTACTTATATGCTTCTATCTACATTCTATATATTTGCATATATTAGATGTGTATATATGTGTATATATAAGTATATAATTTCTGTTTGGAGTAATAAAAAAGCTTCCATTTGAGAGAAGAGAGGAAAAGAGATACACATCTCATGTGTCATTTCTGCTTGCAGTGATAAAATGGAGAGTTGTGATGGCAGCACAATGTAGTGCATGTAATTAATGTCACTGAGCTGCACACTTAAAAGTGATGAAAGTGGCAAAATTGTTCGTTGTATACATTATACCACCCCCAAAAAAAATTTTTTTAAGGAAGAAACTCACAGTCCAGTAGAAAAGAACTCACACTACACTGCAAGTGTGGGCTTATGTGCCCAAAGTCTGGAGGTTAAGGCAAGACACTAAGAATGCAGAGAGAACAACAGGTAGTCCAGGAAGGTTTGTGCAAAGGAGCTACTCTTGGCCCACACTGCAGTTCTTATATGGCACAGGAGGATTCGGAAAGGAAAGTTCCCATCCAGGAGACTTACAGGAGCACCCTATGTTAATTCCTTCCCCATGAAGGCAGGATACATTTTGGTATGGGCCAAGGTCAAAGCTGTGTAAGTAGTGTAGGTGGAATAGACAGTCAAATTAATACAGCATAATATCCCAAAGAAAATACATTTGGGAAAATAAAGTTAGGTTTGGCCAAGGAAAAAAAATCTCTGTAAAGGCTGCCAACTCTCTATCTCTCCTCGGAAACTATTTGAAAGTTAGGACTTGTGAGTCAATACAAAGACTAAAATAAGATCCTGGGGGTTCTATTCTTAGAGAGTTGGGGCTGTGATTCATATGAAACAATAAGATCTCAGGGATGTTTTGATCCAAGGTGGTGAGTCATCTGCCATGTCTCCAGAGATTTGTAGGAATCTCCCCAAAGCCTCCCCTCCAGCAATCAACACCCTGACAGAGAGCATTGTTTTCTCTTTCTATGCTGGGAAGCCAGGGAGGCCGCAAGCTTTTGTTTATGAGAACTATTCTGAGCGATTGGGTATTTGAGCATTGCAGTTGGTAGACGCAAAGCGAACAGGAAAAAAGGCAGATGCAGAAACACACGTCTGTAACTCACATGCACAGCCCCACCTGTCTGTCACAGCCATACCCATCAGGTAGACACCATACACACATCATGTACAGAGCACGTACCACAGGAGCACTGGCTCACAATATTACATTCACACTCACATGCTATCCATGCAGTGAAAAATTCTACTAAACACACAGGGCACCTCTTGCTTATTCATATCTCTCACATATCCACACCCAAGACATGGCCATCCTCTGTGCTAGACCAGATATGTCACGTCAAAATCCCCTGTCAGCCCCGTGCCCCAAGTATCATCCAAAATATGCATCCTAATACACACGAGAACCATATTCCAAATTTGGCACAGTTTCATTTACCAGAGGACAAAGTTCACAGGGTTAACACGGAATGAGAAATGGAAACAGGAAACACAGGGTGGCGGTGGGATAAGCAAATGGTAACGGTCGGTACAAGGGATGTGTTGAAGCAAAATGTTTGTCCACTGTTAAAATGCAAAATTATGGTCTCTGAAAAGCTTCACCTGATATACCAAAAAAGCTTAAAAATAAATTAATGTGTGGATCAGCTTAGTAGAAGGAAATATAAGAAAGGACTAAGGAGAGAAAGGGTAAATAAAAATTAGAATAGATCAAAAGTAGCATCGATTATAAAAAGCCAAACATTCGCCTTAATCTATTTCATACATTCCCCCTGTTACTGTTAGGTAGCAGAACAGGGACCAGGGGTGTCTAAGAGGCATGCGCCAATTCAGGCCCCTGAACCTGGTGAGTGGTACACCTGGGTGAGCCCAAACTAAGCCAGGTGGGCTTAATTCAACCAATGGAGTCAACCATTACCTTCAACCAGGCCTCCCAGCTGAAGGCCCCAAATGCCAGGACCTAGAGACCGCCCACCCCTTCAGCTGCTTCTCCACCTTCTGCTTAACCCTGCTGTGGTCTCTCTCTGGCCTCAGGCCACCACGTGTGGGTGTGCCGGCCTGCGTGTTGCTCATGTTCAGTGACTGTATAACCTAAGACATCTTCCATCCTTTTATGAAAACTCACTTGGCTCACAAACCAAACTTCAGTGTGGATTCTTTCTAATTCAAAGCCAAGAACCGAGGCATTTCCCACCGGGGAGACTTAACATTACTTCTATCAGTCTTGTTTTTTGGATGAATAAGATAAAACTAATAAAAAGTCTTTTTTTTAAGTTCACACAGCTAGTAGATTACAGAGTTGACAACACCGCCCAAATCCCTGGCCAATAACATACCTATAGAGTGGCGGTCTTCTCTTTATGGCAGTAGTAAGAAGTAACAAAAAAATTTTCTTGCTTGTTTGCTTGGTTTTTATTCCATTTAAAGCAAGGGAAAGATGAGGAATTTAGAAAGTCAGT
>NW_022106189.1:21791317-21811099 GCF_000313985.2 Echinops telfairi | reverse complement strand
GGGGGTGGGAGGGGGAGATGCAAGGTTGACTACTCCAGGCAGGAGGCACTAATTAGCTACAGAACATTGATTGATAAGAATTTTTTCAAGAAACCTTTTGAAAATAAGCCACATATATGAGTCTAGCAAAATTGGTGTGGACTAAGTGGGAATTCATATGGAGAAAAAAATTCAGATTCAGTGAAAAATTCTATGACAGGAAGGCATCAGGGTGTCTCCCTATTTATGTCACTGCATCTTTCTTCACTGAATCTTTATTTCACTGAATCTCTGCAACGTAAAGGGAAACAGGAGTCAGGGGCGCAGATCTCCAATTGTATTCTCAAATCTGCAGCAAAGGGCCTCGTTAGAGTATTAAGGAACAAAGATATCACGGAAGAGCACAAATCTAAGTCATGTACTTTTCCGTCATCTCTTATGCACGTGTGGATTCTATGGGCCCAATACTGTATGAAGCAGGAAATAACAAAAGAAGGTGGACGTAATACGCAAATACACTATAGCAAAAAGAACTGGTCAATCAACGTTCCGCCACTTTAAGAGGTAGCATATGATCAAGAACTGATGGTTTTGAAGGAAAAAAATCCAAGTTGCACTGATGCCGTATCGAAAGACAAGGCTCCAGAAATTAGCAGTACACCAATTGAGATGTTCCAACAAGCTGAGGCAGCACTGGAAGCCCTCACTCAGCTATGACATGAAATTGGAAGGCAGCTACTTGGCCAACAGAATGGAAGAGATCTGTGCCCATTCCAAAGAAAGGCGACCCAACAGAATGCAGAAAATATCAAACAATATCATTAATCCCACATGATAGGACAATTGTATTGAATAATTTCATAAATAAAATTTGCAGCATGGAACTAAAGAAAAGGTACATTAGCATGGAGCTGCCAGAAATTCAAGCCAGATCTAGTAGGGGACACAATGAGGGATCTCATGGCTGATGTCAGATGTACCTTGCTGAAAGCAGAGATATCAGAAAGAGGCTTACTTATGTTTTATAACAACACAAAGGCATTCGACTGTATGGATCATAACAAACTGTGAATAATATTTCAAACAATGGGAATTCCAGGCACTTGACTGTGCTCATGCAGAGCCTATATGTAGAATTATAGACAGTTGTTCAAACAGAACAGGGTGATAGTGTATGGTTTAAAACCAGGAGAGTTGTGTGTCAGAGTTATATTCTTTCACCACACTTACTCAATCTGTGTGCTGAGCAAGTAATCAGAGAAGCTGAACTATATGAAGAAGATGTGGCAGCAAGATGGGAGGAACACTTATTAACATTCTTCAATATGCAGATGATACAACCTTGCTTGCTGAAAACAAGATATTTTGAAGCACTTGCTGATGAAGATCAAAGGCTGGAGCCTTCAGTGTGGATTAAAACAAAAATGTTCACAAGTCAGTGTCCGCTAAGTCCACATGGAAGAAGCACACCAACCTGTGTGGTCCAAGGGCAGGAAATAATGAAATCCAAAATGACAAAAGGTATTGTACTAGAGCTTAAATTCTGAGCACCTGGTTTGCAGAAGCCTATGGATGACAGTGGAAGGCCTAAATCCATTTGCAAGGTCTCCACATGGACTAAGGCTCCCGTGAATTCCCTCTGATCAATGGCTAGCAAAGGACATCATCGTGGTAAAGTAACGGGTCATTGAAAGCCTAAAGGCCTTCAAGAGGTAGATGGACACAGTAGCCAAAACAGTGGGCTCACGCATACCAACAATAATGAAGATGGTGCAGGCCTAGACAACATTTCATTCTGTTCTACATGAGACTGCTGCGAGTCAGAGGCAACTCAAAAGCAATAACAACACCATAAGGGGGAAAACATCCAGCAAAATCAGACCCCATTTTTGGATATCTGAATTGACATAAGTTTTTGATATGTGATATCAAATGGTGGATAAGCACAAGGTGCTCCAAGAGAAGGGAGGAGAGATCCCAGTTCTGAAGACAGAGAGGAGAGGCTCAGAGAAACTTTGCCCAAGAAGAGATGCCTACCTGTGCTTGGAAAACGAACTAGAAGTCCTCAAGATGAGTGAAAGGTGGGATAAACAACTGAATTAAAGTTTAAAAGATACGTTCATGAACCAGATAGTTCCCAGCTACCACTACTGACCACTCTGATCGGCATCACAATACTTGGTTAAAGTAAAAGGAAAATGGAGAACAAAATTCAAAATCATAAAATGACCAGATTCATCAGTTTGCTAGAGACTGATGGAATCCCTCAAGGGCATGCCCTTATTCACCCTTCAAATCTAGAACTCACCCACTCTCATCCCACCCCCACCCACCCTCATCACCTTCAAACAAAACAACAAAGAGCTCTATACGGTAAACAGTGAAACCTGTAGGAACAAACTCAGAACAACCAACCTTGAAGACTAAAAAGGTAGCATCTGCCTGCAAACAAGTTCAGGAGGCAGAATGAGGCAGGAAAGAAGAATAAATGGACGTGGGAACCCAGGGAGGGACTGGGAAGAGCGCTGATACCTTGAGGGGCCTGCCCTTAAAGTCACAAGACAAAGCAAGAGTATAAACTGTTGAATGGGAACCAATGTGCTCTGTAAACTTCCATCCAAACCACAAGAGAATGTTCCCAAAAAATTAAACGGCAAGACTCATGCAAAGGAGTAGAAGCTTGATTTCCATGTGCTGACCCAGTTTCCCACCTCATTCTGCTACCATCAGGACCTAGGCTCAGCCCTCCATCCATAGCCTCTGCCCAGGTGAAGAACAATTGCTCTCTGTTGACTACGAATTTATTAAACCCTTTGTGGTCATGGCCTTCGAGGTAACCGGCTCGCTGTGGCCTCCAGATATGTTAATTTCATTTGGATCTGAAAATATAACATAAAATAGGAGTGTGATTTAAACAAAGGTTAGAGCCAGGAATATTCCACTTCACCACTTGAGCAAATGCTATATGTGTCATTTTTATTAACACCAGCAGAAAGTTTAAAAAGGGGATTTTACCGGGCATAAGTGAGGCATTTAAGTGCCTTTTCTGGAGTTGCTGCTTGTGCTGTGGGAAGTTGCATTTGCCCTCCAGGGTTCCTGCATTGATGTAATGCATTCATTTCCTCCTGGAACAAAAGTAAATAATTCTGGAAGGAAACCAAAAAGTCTAGGCTTCCAAAACCACCTATGCTTATTCTCTAGATATATACAGAACCCATCAGGCTGTGCGTGTACAAGTGATTTCTTTAATACCAGGGTCTATAAGGACGAGTCCCCGGGAGGCACCAACAGTTAAGTGCTCAACTCTCAGTGGTAATGGCTGTCGGTTCAAATCTACCCCAGCGGGACCTTGGAAAACAGGCTTGGTGATTTGCTTCCCAAATGTCACAGCCTTAAAATCTCCATGGAAGTTCTACTCTGTACACCTGGTTTCACCACAAGTCCGGCTTGACCCCACAGCAACTAACAACTGTCACTTAGCTCAGACAGTTGTCAGGACTGCTGTGTGGCCTAAGACAGGGGGATGCCACCGAGGATTTGTATGACCTGCCACCGCTGCAGATAATACCTATGTCTCTCTTGTTAATCTTGTAACACAACGTTTCATGTCTAAAGACTAAAGAAGAACAAAGTCAGCAAATACATCTGTGTGTCTGCGTCTGTCTGTCTATAGAAGATCCTTGTCATTGAAATACTCTGAGTTCCCAGAGCCGGCCTCCTCTGCTTTCTCAAGATGAATCCAATCTTAAAAGATACAATTGTGTTATGCACCATTGATGGGGAAAATCTGACCTGCAGGCCATTCGTGCCAGTTAATTAATTTTCCTTTGCTCGCCAGGCAGCTGTCACTGAAGTGGAGGATGCTCTCATTTTATGCCTAAATTGTGTGGGGAAGGGTTCTTCAAATTAAAATGCAAGGAGCTACTCAGAGCTAACCCCTAGGGAGGAAAACTGGTAAGGTTGGAAAATATTCTCAGTCCTCGCTCTCTTTTCCTTTCCACTTGGTCTTTAATGCCCTCTCTCTCACAATCCTTAGATTATAAAATTTTTATAAGTCATCCTTTATCCACCTACCAAAAACTGCTTGTTTCCCTTGCTCCTCTCATGCATTCTGTCCATCAGTCAGTCAATCAGTTAGTTCATCAGTCGGTCAGTCCAGCTGTTCATTTGGTAACTTATTTGATCATCAGTTTAATCTTCAAACGTCTCATGTTTCTACTCCCACCTGCAAAGCACTCTTCTGAGCTATGTTTTCATGGATGCGCAGCACCTGTGCATCCTTTGTCTATGCTACATCCAAAAACAAAGCATTTCAACATGGTGCCGTGTGTTTTCCACAGTAGCCTGTAACATCCCTGAGAACAAGAACAAAGTTTTTATCTTCTCCTCTCTGGATATGAATTCTCACTATTTTTTTTACTCTGCTTAGAATACTCATTCATTGGCTGTACCCATTCCTTTCCTTTCCCACGCAGGGGCCGTGGAGTGAATTTAAACTCATAGCGATCCTCTCTGTGTCAGAACTGTGCTCTGCAGAGTTTTCAAGAGCTGCTGTTTGGAAATTGTAGGGGTGTGTGTGTGTGTACCTTGGAGTAGGCTCAAGAAGCCCCAGTGGTGTAGCGGTTATGAGTTGGGCTGCTAATTGCAAGGTATGTCGTTCAAAACCACCAGCTGCTCCTCAGGAGGCAGACGAGGCTTTCTACTGCCGTAAAGAGTGACAGTCTTGGAAACTCACAGGAGTCTTTCTATTCTGTCCTAAAGGGTCATTATGAGTCAACAATAGCTTGATGCTAGTGAGCTTGGTTTTGAGTTTGAATGGATTCAGCCTCCAATCTTGAATTTGCACCACCCAGGGACTTCCTTTCCTGAAGGACTTGACTTAAATGTCATCTCCATAGAAGTCTGAAATATACTTCAGCTGGATGTTCTTGTGTCTTTATTATATCATAGCCGTTACTCACTGCCATCAAGTCGATACCAACTCATAGCAACCCTACAGGACAAAGTAGAGCAGTCCCGTGGGAGGTTCTGAGCCTGTAACTCTTTATAGGAGTAGAAAGCCCAGGCTTTCTCCCAAGGAGAGGCTGGTGGTTTCAAACAGCTGGCCTTGCGCTTCGCAGCCCAACATGTAACCACTTTGCCACCACTGTTCCCTCACAGTCTTTAACATGTGCATTATTTTATATATTTCTTTCCTTGTTGTCTTCTCCTTGATTCCCACTGACTGCTAACTCCACAAATACAAGCACAAAACGCCTTTTGAGTTTTGAATACCTAGTACCTAATGTTAATGACAGGAGCCCTGGTATTGTAGTGATTACATGTTGGGATGCTAATCACAAGGTTTATAGTTCAAACCACCAGCTATTCCTCCAGAGAAAGATGAGGCTCTCTAATCCCATAAAGAATTAAAGTCTCAGAAATTCAAAAGGGTAGTTTTACCCTGTCCTATAGGGTCAGTATAGGAGCCCTGCTGGTGGAATGGTTACAGGTTAGGCTGCGATCCACATAGCCAGCAGTTGGGACAGACTGGCTTTCTACTCCTGTAAGCAGTTACAGTCTTGGAAACCCACAGCGGGGTTGCTATGAGTCAGCATTGAGGTTGGTTTGTGTCCTAGGGTCATTATGAGTTGGAGTTGACTTGATCGCAGTGGGTTTGTTTTTGTGGGGGGTTGCTTTTTGTTTTCTGGGGAGTGAGGAGAAGGGTTCATGACACAAAACTGGGACTCAATAAACACTGTTATTGATCAAATGGGTGAACCCTTTATCATTATGTCCCCCAGCTAGGAGTTCAGGACTCTACATGTAATAAAACCAAAACCAAACATAGTGCTACAGCGTCAATTCTGACACATAGCAACCCTATAGGATGGGTAAAATTGCCCCCTGTGAGTTTCTGAAACTGTAACTCTGTGGGAGTAAAAATCCATGTCTTTCTCCCCCAGAGTAGCTGGTGGTTTCGAACTACTGACCTTATGGTTAGCAGCCCAATGTGTCTTCCCTAGTGAGGTAGTTTATTGTGCCAACCTGGTCAATAAACACGTGGGGTTAATTGAAGGGCGGAGGGATAAATGGCTCAGTGAGCCTCGCCTTTCTAATTCTCAGGTCTCATGCTCTCTGATGGTCGGATCAGGGTGCAGCTGCCTTAGCCAGTGCCCTACTTTAACTGGCAAGGATCACTTCCTGCAACATATCTCCGAGGAGAAGCCACACGAACCTACCCCGATGCAGCCCTGGGTGCTGGAGCAGCCGTGTGGAAACCCCTGCCAGTGCTGAGATGCTTACAAGTTCACTGATTCGGCTTTCCTCCTGCAGTCAGCATCACAGTGTGTGTTTAGTGAGATGGAGGAGGACTTTGTGGATTGGTGTTAGACATATGAGTTAATGTTGGACTTGTGGGTTTGGGCAGCATTGGGTTGGGATGTTTTCTTGATGTACACTTTACCTTTATATGAAACTCTGAGTTTCTGTGGATTTGTTTCTCTAAGGTACCCAGACTAACACACCTAGGCATTTGGTAAATGTTGACTGCTCAAAATAAGTGGATTCTATCATATGCAGACTGTGCAGTTGAAAATATCTAGAGTTTAACAGCTTATCTTTCTCCTTGGTTCACTCTCTCCCTCCCATTCCCCCTCTCCCTCCTCCCCTCTCTAACCCTCTATCTCTGTCTCTATCTCTGACTCTATCCCAATCACTACCATTATCGCTGTGTCTATCCTGCCTAAGATCATAAATGCTGGAAGCCATTTTGGGTGAGATAGATAATGTTGTTTCCGCAAAGCATAACCATGAAAGTACAACCAGCTGAGTTCTTGACACTTTTCATGATCGCTTCACATTTATTTTAAAAATGTAGGCACAAATGGACAGAACATATAATTTCAGCTGGGGTCACTCCGTCACTTACTTTGATATATTACCTCAATTAGTTGAGAAGAAAATTTTGACAGACAGGAAAGTTTGCAAAGTGCGAATGGGAACTTTGACATGAAAGCTAATTTCCCACCATGTACCATGGAACAAATACCAGTCCCCCATCTCACTAAAATAGTCTGTGGTTCTGTAGTTATAGACTGCTCTATGCTCTGGGAGGATGGAAAATGTTGCTCATCATCTGAAGAAGATGTTTAAACAGAGTTGGCACCTAAGAAGCCATTGATAAGGGATGAGAACTTTCCATGTTGTGTTAGTTCAAAGAACCCATGTTGGACCTGATTGTTTGCACGTGTGATCTTGTAAAAATAAAATTACATTGCAATGGGCAAAAATTGAAAGCTGAATGCCCATCATCTGAAGCACAGAGAGATAAAAGGGTTCTATGTTTATATAAGGAGCCTTCGTGGCACTGTCACGTAAGCATTGGATGGCTAACTTCAAGGTTGGTTCCTCAAATCCTTCAGCTGCTTAATGGGAGAAAGAGGAGGCTGTCTGCTCGCACAGGCATTTACAATCTCGGAAACCCCTATATTGATTGGGTCACTGGAAGTCAGAATCGACACTCTGGTAGTCAGGTTTGGGGGAGAAGGAACTATACAACGGGTTGTGAAAAAGGAAAGTGGTACTGACATATGCGACATACAGTATAGACAAATCGCCAAAACTAAGTGGAAAAACCCAGACACGTGACCATATCTCTTAGGATGTCCACAGGATGTCAAGAAAAGACGAATTTATAGAGAAAGAGGGTAAATGCGTGATCATCAAAGTCTGACGCAGGGTAGCACATGGAGATGGGCGCAGAAGGTCTTGTTGGGGGCATAGTCATCTACTCTACTCGTGCTGCCAGAACAACGGACCGCAAAGGGAGTGGCTTGTAAACACAGAACCGAATTGTCTCGCAGTTCTGGAAGCAGGACGTCCAAATGCACCATGTCCTCAGGGCCCTGTTCCCTCTGAAGATTCCCGGGGAAGAGCCTTCCTTTCTTCCTCCATCTTCATGGCCAGCCATCTTCCTTCTGGAGGTCTGTCTCTTCGTTTTACAAGGGCACCAACTGGGATGGGGTTAGGACCCTTCCTACTCCGGCATGTCCTCCTGCTAACTGGTCTCAGCATCTTCAAAGACCCTCTTTTCAAGCAGCGTCACATTCACTGGTACAGAGATTAGGGATTCAATATATCTTAGAGGAGGGACACAAATCCATAGCATGGGGAGTGAAAATGTTCAAAAGGTGACGGTTGCACTACTTACTAAAGTTCCTAAAACTCATTGAATTGTACTCTTGAAATGGGTAAATGTTATGATCCATAAAATATGCCTCAATAAAGTTGTTCTTAAAAATTAAGATTATATTTTTATTATGCAATGGCACTGCAGACCTAGCTTAAATGAGTGCTCCTTTGATGATAATAAAACACAATGAATTTTTGACTACCACTCTCCTGTCTTTATTTACTTGGTTTTTAAATTAAACATGCCCTGGAAAAATAAGATGGAACCAATTTATTTTTTCAGAATATTAATTCTGAAAAAATTAATTGCCTAACAGAAACAAACGGCCTAAAGAACACTGTCAGGGAACCAAAGTTTTCGTTCAAGGAGATTTTAAATAATCAAGTTTAGAGCTCTTCTCCTTTTGAAAAGAAATATTTTCTCCCATCATTTGGTTCATTTCAATTGATTTCAGAGATTCTAATTTCTTCTGGGCTAATGGGAGTGGTCAGGTTTTGTACATCTTCTCAAAGGGAATTAAATTTGCAATTATCCCTGCACACCACAGACTCTTGCAAACCTGTGTTCCGTGCAGTCTTCAGATCCCTGTTGCAATTAGCATATTTTCAAGGTGAAGTGCAGATGTCAAATTAATGTGGAAGGCACCAGGATTGCCGAAAGGCCCAGGTCAATTGGTATTGGTCTAATTGGAGAACCTGAGCCTTTCCTGTGAAGGGGGTCCAGGGACTGACATCAGAAACAGCAAGGATCCTCAGTGTGATAGCAGATTGGAGAGAGGAGAAGAGGAAACTGGAACTACAGCAAAGGGTGTGCTTCCTGGAGAAAGCTGGGATTCTGAGAAGAGAGTAAACACAGAATGAGAGCTATCATTAGAACTGTATTAATATTGTTACTAGTGCTATTATAAAATTGCTTCTATCTATTTTGTAGGAGCCCTTGTGGCATAGGGGGTTAGATGTTGGGCTGCTAACCCCAGGGCCAGCAGTTCAAAGCCAACAGCCACTCCACAAGAGAAAGACGAGGCGTTCTAGTCCTGCAGAGAGTTAAAGCCTCGGAAATCCACTGGGACCTAAAAAGCTGCTCTGAATCAAAGTGGACTTGATGGCAGTGAGATGTCATTGTTGCTGCTGCTGTTCGTTGTATCTCTGCTTTTGAGAGTTTGACCTATTTAGTTCTTCTTAGGAAGCCATCCACAGCTGCCTAGGAAAAAGGCCTGACAAATGATGGGGGGAGTGCGGAGTGGAGACCCAAAGCCCATTAGCAGGCCACTGGAGAGCCCCTTGCAGAGGGGTCTCGGGGAGGAGACGAGCCAGTCAGGGTGCGATGTAACAATGATGAGAAATACAACTTTCCTCTAGTTCCTAAATGCTTCCTCCCCGCTCCCATTATCATGATATGAACTCAACCTTGCAAGTCTGGCTAGACCAGAGGATGTACACTGGTACAGATAGGAACTGGAAATACAGGGAATCCAGGGTGGATGATCCCTTCAGGATCAGTGGTGAGCGTGGCGATACTGGGAGGGTAGAGGGAGAGAGGGTTGGAAAGAGGGAACCGAATACAAGGAACTATATGTGACCTCTTTCCTGGGGGACAGACTGGAGAAGTGGGTGAAGGGAGATGTTGGACAGGGCAAGATATGACAAAATAACAATTTATAAATTATCAAGGGCTCATGAGGGAGGGAGGGAGGGAGGGAGGGGGAAAATGAGGACCTAATGCCGGGGGTTTAAGTGGAGAGGAAATGTTTTGAGAATGATGAGGGCAATGAATGTACAAATGCGCTTTACACAATTGATGTGTGTATGGATTGTGATAAGAGTTGTATGAGCCCCTAATAAAATGATTTAAAAAAAAGAAAAGAAAAGAAAAAGGCCTGACAGCCAGTTTTCAAAAGATCACAGTCTTGAAAACCCAACAGAACAATTCTACTCTGTACACTGGGGGTCCGTCTCTCCCTCCTCCCCCTCCCACCCGCCCCCCCACCCAGGACTGACTCAAAGGCAGCTAACAGCAGCAACCCATGCCCTGCACCAGGCCAGCCATTCTCCAAGGAAACTCGAGACCCAGCCTCTGCGCTCACCACAGCACCACGCTGCCTGTGGGAGCTTCTCCGGCCACGGTGGGGCCTCAGACTCTTCCAGTTTGTGAAAAAGGCCGCCACGCTCCAGGCAGCCAGGGCCGCACATACTGTTTGCTGTGGTTCTAACTCCAGATCTTCGCTTCAGGCTCCGTTCTTCTTTGTTTTCTCCAGGTCGGTTCCAGGGAGTTGTTGAAGAGACAGGGAAGAGCAGAACTTTGGAGTCTTGGGTCCATTTGCGGGGGCGTCGGATGGACGTTCTCAGAAGATTGCATGTGAATCAAAGAAATTCTGACAGCACAGAAGAAGCCACAGAGTTCAAGCCGCCATCATGAGGGCCTCCCCTGAAGGATGACGTGGAGACCACCACGCATAAAGCTAGGCGTTCGATTTCCGTGGAGCCCTGACCGACCCTGACCGGTTATGATTTGATAAAGCCTATCTCCTGGCCTCCCCAGTGTCCTCATCAATAAAAGCGAATGAGAGCTACCTTGTCAGAGTCCCAGGATGCTTTGAGCATCGAGCTAGATCGTCTATAACAATGTGCTTTTGATTCTATACAGTCACCTAGAACTAATCATAGTAAATAGGGATTCAGTGAACTCGAGCCCTGGTATCATGCCATGTAAGCCCCCTTGCACATGACCTTCCGAAAACCATGTACTATGTGTGCTACCTGCTGAAACCACGCCCCCCCCTCCAGCTTTCTCAGTCATTCTCATCCCTTCTCAACCGCCCATCAGTCATTCCGCCTGAACACACATTTCTTTCATCTTTAGTCAGTGTCCTCCTGTCATCTTGATTGTGACATCTCATGTCACTGCTGTTCCTCACAGCCTCCAGCAAGACGCCTAGGACGGAGTTGGCATTTTGTACTAAATTCTGAATTCTCCCTTTACTGCTCACTCACTCATTAATAATTCAGCAGATTTGCTATGTAAGAGGGTAGTTATCCTCTCTTTGCCCTAGCTCCCAGAGCAATGTTTCTTGGCTATGTCAAATTGAGCCATCTTAATTATTTGACTAGTCTTTTAACTGTTGGTTATTGAAAAACCTTTGGAGAGAAAGTCTCCATTGGATTTTGACATATTGTGACAGAAGGGGAGGCAGGGCCTGAATTCACTCTGGACCCTAGAATAAGAATTGTATCTGTCTTTTTTCAGTAGATCTTGGAAGTCGTTGGAATATTAAAAATCTGAGCAATTTCCAAAACTCGTCTGCTCACCATTTACTTCCTCATTTCAAAGACATATGCCAAAAGTAGGTGCTCTGAGGGGAAATTAGGGGTGGGTGGGAGAAATCTCACTGCTTATGTTATTACCCCATCCACATCCCACAGAGACCCGAGGAAGTACCTGTCCATTTCCCTGGGTCATGTGGTCCCACCGCAACTCTTCCCATTAGAACGGCCTCACAGCCATCAAGTCCACTCTGGCTCACAGCAGCCCTATAAAACAGGGTAAAACTGCCCTTGTGTGTTTTGGAGTCTGTAACTCTTTACAGGAGCAGGAAGCCTCGTCTTTCTCTCTAGGAGCAGCTGGTGGTCTCAAACTCTGACCTGGCTAGCAGCGCACCGCAGAACTCATTACACCGCCAGGGCTCCTCATTAGAATGGTGCCTTTCACATTTTTAAAGCCCATAGGCACTTTTTGGGGGGAAGAGGGTGTAGAGCATATTGCAATAAATATAAAACATCTGTTATATACTCATTCATGAGATATTTTTACATAGTCATATGTACTGAATACTGGTCTAGTCAAAGGAGACAAAATGATGAACAAAATAGGCAGGATCCCTGCTATTATGAAGCTTTATAACAGAGGAAGATAAAATGCCTTGGATGAGGACAGAAGTGAAGGCAGGCCCTGAAGACAAGCCAAGATTTTTAATATTCATCAAGTGTTCTTCCCAAGAGAATTAATATTGCCATGTAAATTATAATGCCCTGGAACATATTCTCAATATTTGGTAAAAGTCTTTACATATAGACTATAATATGTAGATATATAGTTCTCTCTGTGTGTATGTGTATGAGTGTGTATATATATATATATATATATATACATAATTCTAATATAAGATAGAACTTTTGTTAACTTGTTGCCAAGGAAATTCAGTATGTTTTATCTACGATGTATCCAGCAGCACTTTTTTTGTAACTGCTTATTTTTCAAATCACTTCAAACATATAGGAATGATACAAGTATAGTAAAAAGAACTTCTGTGTACCTTTCTCTAAGATTCCCTGGTGACTCACCTATACTACACTCCAGCTGGAGTTGTGAAAATACATATATATATATGCAATTACAATACTTGATTCTGGATTTGATTATCCTAGACTGTGTGTGTGTGTGTGTGTGTGTGTGTGTTAAAGATCACTGGGATTATTGGTGATGTTTGAATATGATTTGTAGATTAATTAATAGTATAGACAGACAGCTGAGAGCCCTGTGGCATAACGGGTCATGTGTTGGACTGTGAGCTGCAAGGTTTGCAGTTCAAAATGACCAGCCACTCTGTGGGAGAAACACAGAACTTTCTACTCCTGTAAAGAGTTACAGTCTCACTATGAAAAAATAGAAATAAAATATCTTTTTTAAAGAGTTACAGTGTCGGAAACCCGCAGTGGCAGTCTACTCAGAATTGACTCGATCGCACAGAATTTGCTTTCTTATGTTTATAGATAGCTGAGGAGCCCTGATGGCAGAGTGGTTGTGCTTTGGGCTGTTAACCCCAAGATCGGCACTTCAAAACCACCAGCCACTCCTCAGGAGAAAGACAAGGTTTCTACTCCTATAAGGAGTCACAGTCTCAGAATCCACAGGGGAAGCTCCACCCTGTCCTATAGGATTTTTATTAGTTAGAATCAACTCAAGAGCAGTGAGTTTGTTTTGTTATAGATTAGCTAACAGCATTGATCACCACACTGTGATTATACAAAAAATTCATTTGCACTTGAGAAATGCACCCTGAAGTCTTTAAAGTAAAGGGGAATCATGTCTACAGGGTTTTAGCCAATTCACAACACTATTAACTAGAATCAGCTTTTATCTATCTCCAGCAATTCCCAATTGCCCACTCAACAGTTAACTTGAATATCTCATTGGAATCACAAGCTAAATTTACTTAAACCAGAGCCTTTTATTCATTGACTATCCATAGCCCCAAACATCCCCCCACCCTCCTGCCTCATTCTTCCTTTTCATTCTTTTTAATCCTTTTATTGGGGACTTGTACATCGCCTATCACAATCCATACATACATCCATTGTGTCAAGCACATTTGTACATTTGTTGCCATCATCATTCACCAAACATTTGCTTTCTACTTGAGCCCTTGGTATCAGCTTCTCATTTTTTCCCTTCCCTCCCTCCCTGTTCCTTCCTCCCTCGTGAACCCTTGATAATTTATAAATTATTATTATTTTGTCATATCTTACACTGTCCGACGTCTCCCTTCACCCACTTTTCTGTTTTCCGTCCCCCAGAGAGGAGGTTATATGTAGATCCTTGTGATCGGTTCCCCCTTTCTACCCCACCTTCCCTCCACCCTGGTATCGCCACTCTCACCACTGGTCCTGAGGGGATCATGTTTCCTGTATTCCCTGTGTTTCCAGTTCCTATCTATATCAGTGTACATCCTCTGGTCTAGACCGATTTGTAAGTTAGAATTGGGATCATGATAGTGGGGGAAGGAAGCATTTAAGAAATAGAGGAAAGTTCTATGTTTCATCGTTGTTACACTGCACCCTGACTGGCTCATATCTTCCTTGTGACCCTTCTGTAAGGGGGTGTCCTGTTACCTACAGATAGGCTTTGGGTCCCCAATCTGTACTCCCCCTCATTTACAATGATATTTTTTTTGTTGTTCTTTGATGCCTGATACCTGATCCCTTCGATATCTCCTGGTCACACAGGCTGGTGTGCTTCTTCTGTGTGGGCTTTGTTGCTTCCGAGCTAGATGGCCGCTTGTTTACCTTAGCTTCCTCTTCTTAATGGCACCTCCATCCTCCCGGCTACTCAGTACTTCGAGTAGTCTTGATCCTCCTTGGCACTGACATTCCAAATAAACAGAAGCAAATGGCATCTCACCACTGGGTCCATGACCACTCTCTTCTCTTCCGAGATTATGAAATTTGACCTTGGCAATAAGCACAGTCCTCTGTTCTATTCAAACTTATTCAATAAAGCTGCACCAACAAGGATTAATCCCTAAGTGGTGCACGCAGTTCATGTGCTAGTCGCCAGACTGAAAAACCGGAGCTTTGTGGCCCTCCAGGGGTGCTTCCAAAGAAAAGCCTGGCAATCTACTTCCAAAATATCAGCCATGGAATAACCTCAGGAGCACACTTCTACTCTGACACACACGGATTTATCATGAGTAGGAATCCAGTCAACAACAACTGGGTTTTTGTTGTTTTCCATGGGTGCACTCGGTGAAAGTTGCTGAATAGTTCAATAAATATTCAAAATAACAATAACATACCTCTCAGTTCAGATACAAAAAAAGAACGCCAGAAGGATTAAAAACCTAAATGTAAATCCTAGAACTACAAAGATCACCAATGAGAAAATAGGGAGAAACGTAAGGCCCCTTTGCAGAGCATAAGTATGCTACCAAACATAATGAAAAACACATAACAGACAACAAAATAGATGGCTGGAACCTTCTAAAAATAAGACATGTATGTGCATCGAAAGACTTCGTCAAAGATGCAAAAACAGAACCGCAGACTGGGAAAATTTTTCAGCAGTGGTACATGGGCAAGGAACTAGTCTCTAAACTCTACAGAAAATCACAACACCTCCACAAGAAAAAGATGAGTGATCCAATTAAAAATGGGCAGAGGACATGAACAGACAAGGCATCAAAGAAGACATCCAAGCAGCCAACCAACAAATGAAGAACTGCTCACAGTCACTAGCCATCCAAGAGATGCCAATCAGAACCATGAGATACCACCTCGCTCGGCACTGATAGTGAAGTGTGAAAGGAAGGAAGGAAAGAAGAAAGAAAACAGAAAATAAATGCTGAAGAGGTTAAGGTGAGATGAAACGCTCACCTAGTGCTGAAGGGACAGTAAAACCGGGCAACCACGGTGGAAAGGGGTATGGAACTTCTTCCAACAACAGGGAATCCCAATACCATCTGACACAGCAATTCTTTTCCTTGGTATATACACACCCTAAAAAGTCAAGAAATCAAAAGATGTGTTACCTTGGGTAAACCTGCTGCACAAGAACTCTTTAGAGTGTTGAAAAGCAAGGCTGTTACTTTGAGGACTAAAGTGCTCCTGACCGAAGCCAAGGCATTTCCCATTGCCTCACCTGCATGTGAACGTTGGACATGGAATAAGAAAGACCGAAGCAGAATCGGTGCATTTGAATTGTGGTGCTGGAGAAGAATACTGAAAGCACCATGAACTGCCACAGGACAAACCGATCTGTCTTGGAAGAAGAACGGCCAGAGTACTTCTCAGAGGCAAGGATGGCGAGACTTTGTCTTACATACTTTAGACATGTTGTCGGGAAAGACCAGCCCCTTAGAGAAGGACACCATTCTTGATAGAGGAGCAACAAAAGAGGGCAAGGAGCTCAAGGAGATGAACGGACATAGTGGCAGCAACAATGAGCGCCAGCATAGGAACAATTGTGAGGACGGCACAAGACCATGCAGTGCTGTGTTCTGTTGTGCATAGGGACATTATGGGTCGAAACCAACTCAATGGCACCAAACAACAAAGAAGTAAAGCCTTAACACAAACAAGGTATGCACACCCGTGTTCATCACAACGCTACTCACAATAGCCAGAAGGTGGAAACAATACATGCCCATTGGTGGAAGAAGGGATAACTAAACTTCAGTACATACACACAATGGAATTTGACACATGACTAATAAAACTCTGAAACACCTCATGGCATGGTTGAATTTGGAGGACAATATGCTGAGTAAAGTTGGTCAATCTCAGAAGGAGAAATATTGTATGAGATCATTATTATGAAAGAAATATCAAGGCAAAGGTGTTCCATGTCAAAAGAAACAGACTAACATGGGTGGCTATGGGGGGGGGGGGGAGCTAGGGAGAAGCAATAGATTAGAAGGTAGACTGGTGATAACATGGGTGAAGGGGAGAAGAGGAACCAGAGGGGCAGGACAAGCGGTTGGAGGTTGGATAAGTATTTTAAGTTGTTGGATTACAAATTAATTATTATCTGAAATGTAAATCCCCCCACCTAATTCACACCAAAAAAATAAAAGTTTTTTAAAATAATAATAACAGCGACGCCTACATACATTTTGGGAAGAATGAAGAAGGAATATAGACGTGCAGAACATGCTCTCGGTCTACCGACACTATTTACTGCTGACATTCCAGGGCCTCTCATTAACTCAAAAGCTAACAGATGCATCAGAGAAACCTTTACACTAAAAATGAAGACTTTATTTCTAGTCTTGGCTCCCAACCTGAAGAACACACTTAACCTTCATTTCACAATAAGTAAAATCAGAAGACTGGAGGCTCTCTGGGGTTCTTACCAGCTTAGGTTATGCAATTTTGTGGACTAGTCTCTACTTTGAATGTCTCCAAAGGAGACCATGTGGCAGAAGAAGGGATTTGTAGGCTTAAAGGTTTCACAGATAAGCATTCAGCAACTCACTTGGGATTCTCAAGAGGTGGCAGTTAAAAACGGCTGCTTTCCCTAATTATGGTTATTCAGATTTTTTATTATTATTATACAGAATAATAATTATCATCACTTACTAAGTGCCCACACTTGAGGAACTTAGTTTAAAAAAAATATTTAAGTCTAATTACAGGGTATGGACATTTGCATAAATTGATGGATTTCAGGCATACATTAAAGGGAAAATGCTGGAAGCTTGCGTTTCTCTGTATTTTCCCCTATTTTTATTTACTTTTAACCTCGTTAATTTTTAAAATGGGCTAATAGAAAAGCACAATCATTCTCCTTCCCTCAGCCACCTGGGCTGCCCAATTTGGAGACTTTTAGTTAGCAATCACGTTACATTCTGACATAATCATGAAAATCGTTGAGGATCAGCCACCCACTTACGTTGTGGCCTAAAACTGAGCTTCCTATTTTCTCTTAAATTTAAGGATTTTTTTTCCATGAAAATAATAAGAGTTGGGGGACGGACAACAGAAAAGTAGGTGACGGGAGACATCAGACAGTATAAGACATGAAAAAATAATAACAATTTATAAATTATCAAGGGTTCGTGAGGGAGAGAGGGGAGGGGAAGGAGGGGAAAAAATGAAGAGCTGATAACAAGGGCTCAAGTAGAAAGAAAATGTTTTCAAAATGATGATGGCAACAAATGTACAAATGGCATGATACAATTGATGTATGGATTGTGATAAGCGCTGTAAGAGCCCCCAATAAAATAATTTATTTTTTTAAAATCCCAAGGCCCCATTTTTCCCTATCATGTTTAGCATCATCTGAGAACGTGTTAGAAATGCAAATTCCCAGCAGGGGTTTGAACTGGTCTAAGCCCAGATCACAAGCCCTTATCTGATGTCAAACCAGATGATAGCTTTCTCCATTGGAAGGCGCTCAAAATATACGGTAGCTCCAACAACGGACCCAAGCACATCAACCATTGTGAAGATGGACAGGACAAAGCCATGTTTCCTTCCTTCAGCTGTGCATGAGGTCACCACGAGTCAGAGCAACTCAATTGCAACTAACAGGACCCAGGGGGCTGAAAATGGCTCACAAGTGTATTTTCTTTGCTCCACAGTACTGTAATTTTAATTGTTCGCCATTTTCCTTCTTATACTTTCAAATATTGTTACTTTTGAAATTGTATTGGTATGGTTTGTTTTCGATGGAGAGTCCTCATGGATAGTCATTCCACGGTTCAACTAAGTCATGCCCATTCTTTCTGACGCTCAGCTCCCTTCACGCTTTTTCTTTCACCTGCCTGACTATTGCTAGCATTGACTTTGTGCCCCAGGCATCAGAGCAAGATCATCACATTAAATGTTTGGACAGGCCATTCTGTCATTCTACATTCTCTGCTGCGGTGCTCTGCACCAGATAACAAGGGCTACTCCTCCATGTTCTTCCTGTCTCCGCATCAAATGTCACCAGCACACGAGGCCAGTCGATTTAAAAACAGCACACTCCTACTCCTGCCTCCCGATACCCCTTTTCCTGCTCTCCTGTTTCATTTTCTTTCAGAGGAATATTGGATTTTGACCTATTATTTATCTTGTTTTATTGTATTGTTTGTTTTTCTTTCTTCTCCGTTATGCACAAGATCCATGAGGGAGGAGATCTTTATGTCTCTTTTGTTCACAGCTGTTTTCCCAGCAGCTGGAACAGAATCTGGGGTATGGTAACAAAATTGATCGTCATTGAGGCCAATCTGACTCATGGTGAGCCTGTGTGTGGCAGAATAGAATTGCACTCCACAGGGCTCACAGGGCTTTGATCTTTTGGAAGCAGATGACCAGGTCTGACTTCGGGGGTATCTCTCAGTGAGTTTGAACCTCCAACCTTTCACCGATCATGAGTCTTCCTCTTTTTTGTTACCTCCCTATTTTACCAAGCACGATATCATTTTCTAGGTAACGGTCTCTCCTGATCATATGTCCAAAGGAAGTAGACAGACACAAAAGCTGAACAGATATAAAAAGAAGAATGTGACAATATTCATGAATATATATGAGTTTGACATAAGATATATATAGATATATATACTGCAAATATATTTTGGAGCTATGCATAACCAACACCTTAAATGAATAACTGGGCCTAGGGGATCAGGACCATAGTCTTTGGCTACATCAAGGTCAACTGGCAAAACATAGTCTACAAAGACATTATTCTTCATCCTACTTTGATGAATAGCAGTGGGATTTTTTTTTACTAAATAAATCATTTTTGGGGGCGCTCTTAGAGCTCTTCTAACAATCCATACATCAATTGTATCAAGCACATTTGTGCATATGTTGCCTTCATCATTTTCTAAATATTTTCTTTCTGCTTGAGCCCTTGGTATCAACTCCTGTTTTTCCCTCCTTCCCTCAGCCTCCCACCCTGATGGACCCCTGATAAATTATTATTATTTTCATATCTTACCCTGCCCACTGTCTCCCCTCATCTACGTTATTATTGTTTGCCCCCCTAGGGAGGGTGGGAGGGATTGTACATCACTGTAGTCAGTGGCCCATTTCTCCCGTTCTCCTCCCACCTTACCCTTACCCTGATGGTATTGCTAACTCCCATTGCTGTTCCTGAGGGGTTTATCCATCCTGAGTTCCAAATGTCCAGAGCTCTTATCTGTACCAGTGACAACTGGGGTCTTAAAAGCTTGTGTGTAGTCATCGAAGATGTAACTGTTGGTCTCTTCCAATCTGGAGCAAAGGAGGAAGTAAACCAAAGATGCTTGAAAATAATTAGTCCACTGGACGAATGGCCCACTTGAATCTCAGCTTCTACCACACTCAGACCAGAAGAATTAGAAGGTTCAGGGCCACCATTCAGAAATGCTATGAAAGAAATCACGTAAG
>NW_022106189.1:21784527-21787058 GCF_000313985.2 Echinops telfairi | reverse complement strand
AAGCACACCAGCCTGTGTGATCTTGAGGTGTCTATGGGATCAGGTATCAGGCATCAGACCCAGAACAAAAAAATTGATCGATGTAAATAAGGGGAAGGGCAGAGTGGAGACTCAAAGGCCATCGGTAGGCAATTGGACATTCCCTCACAGAAGGGTCACAAGGAAGAGATGAGCCAGTCAGGATGCAGTATAGCACTGTTGAAACATGTTACTTTCCTCTAGCTCTTTAATGCTTCCTCCCTCCACACTATCATGACCCCAAGTCTACCTTACAAATCCGACTAGACCAGATCATGTACACTGGTACAGAAAAGAGCTTGAAACACAGGGAATCCAGGACAGATAAACCCCTCCAGACCAGCTATGAGATTAGTGATACCAGGTGGGTAAGGGGAAGGTGGAGATAGAAAGGGAGAACAGATCACAAGGATCTATCTATAACCCCCTCCCAGGGGGATAACAGAAAAATGGGTGAAGGGAGACAGTGGTCGGTGTAAGACATAAAAATAATAATAATTTATAAATTATCAAAGGTTAATGAGGGAGGAAGGGGGTGGAAATGAGTTGCTACCAAGGGCTCAGTAGAAAGAAAATGTTTTGAAAATTGATGGCAACATATGTACAAATGTGCTTGACAAAATGGATGTATGTATGGATTGTGATAAGAGCTGTAAAATCCCCCAATGAAATGATTTAAAAAAGAAAAAGAAATGGATTGGTAACAGCCACAGCAATGGATTCCACAACAACCAAGGCAGTGGAGCAAGATTGGGCAACATTTTGTTCACTTGGCGACAAATGACAATAACAACAATCTATCCCTTGTAACAAAGAATAGATACCTTCTACATGACCTGTTCATGATGTTCTAATCAGACTTACTTAACTACTAAAAAGTTCAAGGTAGGAAATGGCTTAGAGATGTTGTTGTTTGCCCCCTCCATTGGAAGATCAGAAACAAAAGAGAGGGAGGTAAAGTGGCCTATCCAAGACAACAAAACCAGGAACACCACTAAGTCTTTGTCCTACATCAAAACCTCTTGATATGGTTCCTGGCTTTTCACTTAGGAGTGAATTCTTCCTACTTTATCTAATTGAACATACTTTGTGAGAAACTGGTTGTTCAAACTGGACTCTGGTAAGTGTTTTTAAGGAAACCATGCTCAGGGGTTAATTTTCCAAAATAGTACATTTATTATTAACCCTGTGGATTTTTAAATAACTTCTTCAACCCCTGGAAAAACCAGCAGAGAGTTTAGCTTGGACAAATCATTTGATTTGTGTATGTACAAACTTATATATGAAAGTTTGGGAAATGGCCCCACAGAATCACAGCTGAATAACCTGGAGGGGGTCATAATAGTCTTTGGTGTTTGTAGAAACTTTTGGAGAACTGTATGCATTATCTTTTGTGTATACTCTGTGTACATCTCCAAAATATATGTTCTCTTTCATAAAAGAGGAACATTCAATCTCCAAAGTAATTTATGTGCATAAACCATATCTTATGACACGAAAAAACATGCAAAATTTCTCTTTCACGGATTCAATTTTTCAATAAAGAATTATTTTGCGAGTGGAAAACAGGGCAAGTCTTTCCCTTTGGCACCAACGACATAGTGTGAATATATAAATGGGTGCCAAGTAGCTGAATTCCCCACAAAACAGACCAGGGAAGCCATCCCTGTTTAACAAGGCCCTGTACCTGCTCCTCCCTGCCTTCCTTTCCTCACTAGAGTGCTGCCATGCCAACCTGTCCTCACAGGCGAGGCAGCTCTTTCATTCTTCTCGCCAGCTCAGTTCCACTCAAACTGGTCCAGAGCACCTCTGTTCCATGAAGACTTTATTTTCTACTAGTGGATTTGAAATTAAGTAAGCTCTGATTATAGTCAATGTCCTCTGCTAAGAAAGACCAAGAAAAACGTGTTTGACAAATTTAATGAAAACTTAGTTTGGGCCTGAAAACTATTGCCACAGACACCAATTGGAAATAAAGCATTCTCACTCTATGGGGTATATCGTGAATTTTCTGGAAAGCTCTCAGGAATGTTTTTAGAAAAAATATCTGCTTTTAAAAATGGGTCTTTAAATTCAAAGAGAAATTTTCATATATCCAAAATGCTGAATATAATTTCCAAGTGATGTGGACTCCCTTTTATTATCTAAGTTTCTTGAATTCTACTTTAAGAATGTATGCTCTTTACACATCTTGAAATACAGACAGAAAAGTTGGTAAATAAAGAGCCCAGGTAGACTAGAGAAACAAATTCATAGACACTCAGGTGTATAAGAAAGAGCTTTATATACAAGAGCAATTGTACATTAAGAAAACATCCCAGTCCAGTCCAGGTCAAGTTCATCAATCCAATATTAGCCTATATGTCCGATACTAATATATAAACTCCTCTTCAGACTCACACAACACATGCAATGACGCCAAATGCAGGAAGATCACAGGCCAGTGGGTGGAAAATCTTATGGATCCAGTGGTGGTGTAAGCACCTCAGCACTGACATGGGTCTCCACATGGC
>NW_022106189.1:21783056-21784427 GCF_000313985.2 Echinops telfairi | reverse complement strand
AAGATATTTATATAAAAGAACAATTGTATATTGAGAAAACCTCCTAGCCCAGTCCAGCACAAGTCCATAAGTCCAGTATTAACCCATATGTCTGATACCAATCTATAACTTCCTCTTCAGACTCATGTAACACATGCAATGACACTGAGTGCAGGAAGATCACAGGCCAGTGGGTGGAAAATCTTATGGATCCAGTGGTGGTGTAAGCACCTCAGCACTGACATGGGTCTCCACATGGCATCTCCAGCTTCAGGGCTCTAGTGTAGTTCCATGTGTCTTGTCAACAGGAATATCTCCCAGGGACTGAGCATGTGTCCCTCCTCCAGCGAATTATTTATCTCCTTAGTACCTCATCAACTGCGACCTGATTGACAGGCTACACTCCACCCCTTCACTCTTAATAGTCTCAAATTGATGACAGGTTATGTAACTCCCACAGTCATCATAGTTCCTGCTGAGTCCTTCAAGGGCACTCTTGTGTCATGGAAACCCAATATATAACTGAAAGGAACATTGCCTGGCCCTGCAGCACCCTTACCATCATCCATTATTGGGGCTGTTGTGTCAATCCATCCCACCAACAGTCTCCCATGCCTTCATTAGCCATCTGTTATTTGGTAATAGGTTGTCATCTTCAGAGATTGATTCCTTCTGAGGACGTGTCCAACGGAAGTTTTCTTCATAATGTTCTGTTGCAATCAATAATATTCCTTGATAATTTTTGGAAGGTGATCTCCAGGCTTTGCTTCCAGTCTGTCTTAGTCTTAGTCTTAATCTCACTGAACTGTGTCCACCCTGAGTGACACAAACTATGCATGTGGCATAGCTTCCAGCACCATACCCACCCCCAAGCCACTACAATAGAATAGACAGGCATGCAGATTGACAGGCAAGTCATGGATATTGTTGTTGTCAATATGCTAAGCTATTAAGACACCAGTACTTCCCATTCCCCTAGAAGTGTTCTTTAAATAAAACTGCTTTTTTCACCCTGATAAACATAATTGACTAATAATACATTCACATGGAAAACAAATTAGGCATACATCTAAATAAGAGCACATGGAAAACAAATTAGGGATATATCTAAATAAGAGCACTATATTTGTTAACCAACTATTGTTCTCCCTTCCTGAAAATAATGTGTTTGAGAAGCACTAGAACACTTCAAGTGAGTGTCTGTGTTTCTGTTGAGGGCAAATGCAGTATTTACTAATACCATTCTTTGCTATGGATTAACCAATAATTTTAAAATTGAAAGAGAAAAATCACTTTGTATACAGTTCACTCAGAGTCAAAAATATATGAAGCCTTCAAAAATGTATCGAAAAATAGAGTTAAAATATAATGGAATTTGTAAATTACATTTTT
>NW_022106189.1:21771279-21780078 GCF_000313985.2 Echinops telfairi | reverse complement strand
GTCTCCCTGGGAGGGGGTTATATGTAGATCCTTGTCATCAGTTCCCTTTCTCCTCCGAATCAGAAACTTTTCAAAGGAGCAACAGAATTTTCATCTGGAACTTGATAACTGAGAATATTAAAATGTATGTTATACAAGCAATTTTTGAAATATGTTTTATTATAAAAAATATTATTATTGTACAATATTATGAACAGGTTGGTGATATTCCAAGTTAATTGAAATAATTACTTTACTGAAATATTCACCCAATTAATTTCCACATGTTTGTAAGTAAGGATTCGAATTTCAAAAACATATATTCTAATCTTGACTGTCACTTATCAAGTTATGCTCTTTAGTGAGTTTCCTAATCCCTTTAAATTTCCATGTCCTTACCTATAAAGTTAAAGCGATAATACATACCCAATAGGGCTGCTGTAATGCTTTAATATGATCATGTATATTAAGCACAAAGTCCAGCGACTTGTGCCATATCTACATTATACTATGATATCTGTATTAATTATATCACAGATGGAAATTAAGACTCCTGTCAGAAAAAAAATCTCCATCATGTATTTGAACTGCCCAGAAGTGTTCTCAATCACTGGGCCCTTTCTCTCCTCCTGTAAAAGTCTGCTTCAAAATTTTATAACCAAAAGCTGGCAGAAACTCCTCTGAGTGCCCACTACAAGCCAATGAAACATATCTACATCTGAATCGGTTTCCCTTGATTCCCAAAAGTAGGTCCTTTGTATGTGACACTGTGTTGGGCCGGGTTCTCTAGAGATGCAAAACCAGTGACACTTGTATATGTATATAAAGAGAGACGTTTCTATCAAGAAACATGGCTTCCACAGTTGTAGAAGCAGTTAATTCCAGTTCGATTGTCAAATATTAGGCTGGAAGATCCAAGGACAGTCAAGGCAGAGATGGATCAGCAGATCAGATGCTATGGCAGGCCAAAGATTGGCAGGCAATGTCTCTGGCCACCTACATGCATCCTAAGAGACCAGATGCAGGATCATGCATCCTAAGAGACCAGATGCAGGATCCAGGCCAGGAGGGAGAGGATAGAGAGAGAGCCAGTCCATTTATAGATATGAAATAGCCCACACCCCAAAGAGATGTCAGCAGGCTGTGCACCTTGCTGCCACACTGCTGAGGACCATTGTCCTGCCAAGTTGATACAAAACTTAACAATATCACAGACACCTTTGACTGTCGTAAAAAAAAAGAAAAGCAGCGAAATTCCCATTGATGTAACACAAATCTGGTTTTTTCTTTTCTTCTTTTTAGCATATTTTTTCTTCGTTCTTTAAATCTATGCCTTAACAGAAACTACTTGGATTTTCTTTTCTCTGGCATGCAGTAAAGCAGGTGAAAATATCTGTACCAGATGGCCCTGAGCATAATTTCAACTCTTTTCAATTACTCTGACCCGTCTTTATGCAAACCAATTCCTGCTTAGCTATATTATGTAGCTATTTTCTTAAGAACTAGAATAGTGTGATTTCTCCTAAGTAATATGACTCCAAACACCCTGAATATAGCGTTTCTTATTTAATGATGCTTCAAAATGTGACTCCTCAATCCTCTGGTTACCAGGTCTAGTCTCGCTCCTTCCTCTGCTTTCCAACAACACACACAGCTCCATATTCCATTCTCCTTATCTGTTAGGCAGGTTCTCTAGAGAAGAAAACCAGGGCTCTTATGATTGCTCATATATATATGAGTTTATATAGCGAAAGGTATTAAGACAGCAAAGCAGTCCACACAGCAGTACAGAGAGCTCAGTCTAATTCACTGTTGTGGGACAGTGAATATGCTGAAGGTCTTTCCAAGTCACGCGGCCAAGGAAGCAGGCAGTAGGAAGATGAATTGGTGAGGTGTAGCTGAGATCAGTAGTGTAGCATAGTGTGGTGAAGCAGGTCTCGGTATAACCTCATGTTGTAGTGATGCAAAGTCGCTAGTGGGAGGTGCAGCATGTGGAGTAGTGGCAAGACGAGCAGGCAGCAGACACAACAAGGTGGGGTGGCACTGCGGTGTGAAACAGCACAGCACAGGGATGCAGTCCACCATGGTCCATAGGTTGGCTTGGCCCACAGGTAGCAAAGCACAGGTGATGAGGCAGGGCAGCTAGATCACACTGGTCTGACTGCCAGGACCACCAGGGAGGAAGAGGGAGGGCTGGCCTCCAGTGAGACATTTATCTCAGTCACACCTGCAAAGGAGGTCATCAGGCTAGACTCCACCCATATCTTCTTATAGGTGTCATGTTGGCACACACACACACACACACAAAACCCATCACACTTTACGACTAGAAAAAGTTCCTAAGAGAAAATTCACAAACATGCCAACTAAACCTGAAAACTTAATAGACTAAAAGCAAATTTCAGTGGCAATTTTAAATGCATGGCCTTAGTGAGAGCTATTTTTATTTCTGCAATGGGGTCCTTTTGGGTAGCCCAAATCCTTAGAACATTTTGGTAAACTTGATTATGGGGAAAATATGTTGCTATTATATTACATATATAAAAGTAGAAGTTCAGTCATGTTGACTGAATCAAAAATGAAAACACTCCATTTCTATTTTGCATGTGCTGAAATTCACTCAGATTCTTTCTTCTAACTCTGGGGTCACAGCTCTGCTAATCTTAGACATTAGTGCTCGGGGCGTCAACTCTCTCTTGGAAGAACTGCAGACAAAACGCTTCTTAGAATCGAAGTGGTAACACTTCATCTCACCTCCTTTTGATATGTTGTCAGGAGAGACCAAGCCCTATAAAAGGACATCAGGCTCGATAAGGCAGAGGAGCAGTGAAAACGACCTTCAATGAGATGGATTGGCAGAGTAGCGGCAACAATGGGCTCGAATGTCTCCACTAGGATGAGGATGTGCACAGGACTGAGCAGCACTTCATTCTGTTACACATAGGCTCCCTAAAGGTCGGAGCCAACTCCAGGGCATCCAACAGCAAGAAGTCAGGAGGAAAGTTCAAATTGGAGATGAGACAGACACATATGCACCAGAAAATCATGGTCAGGGAAGTTTTTTAATAATTCAGATTCCAGGTTCCCACACATAGCTATTCTCACCATAGATCTGGGGTTCAATCTAGAATCTTAACATTTGAGAACATTTCTCTAGGAGCAAAAGGATTTGGTTTAAAGCTCATTTTTTAATAAGTGTCATGCCATCCGTTCCAACTCAATCTTACCTACATCTTTCTAAATTTCACCTGTAAATACATTCTCTAAATACACTTCCCTTTTATCTAAAATAAGTTGGAAAGAATTGGGTTAGCACTTTGAAGGAAAGCCAATTATTGCTCTGCACAGTGAAGGCGGTATCGGTTTCATTGTAGCCATGTTTTATAAGCTGATAAAGCCTGCAAAAATATGCATGCGCTCAGTCCTTTGAAGGTTTCGTGAGAAATGGGAACTTACAAGATCCTTGATTCTTCACTTTCAAGATGGAATATTGATGAAATCCCCTAAGACACTGTCCTATTAATGTAATTACACAGATACAGGCATGGAGGGAAGTGCCGGGTTGATGAGAAATGACAGTGAGAGAGCTGGCTGGAAAAAGTGAAGATTACTGAAATGAGAAAAGCAGAACTGAAGCAGCGCACATTGTAGGTTAGAGTCAGTCTTGCTGAAGAATGTAACTGTCTTTTAAAAATACCCTTACCAAAAAGAGATGGAGGTAAATTTGCCGGTATAAATGGCATCTGGCTAGCTGTCCACATATTAACATCTGCATATCTGCAATACAATACCTACAGTGTCTGAGAAACACATGAGAACTCCAGGAAAGCCCGGATGCAGCCAGCCAACCCATCCTTCATAAGCCCAAGGTGCTGAAACAAGACACCCCATAGGTGATCTCACAGCAAACATTACCCGGAAGATAGCTGGGAGTGGGTTTGGAGATCTACTTATTGTCTACCTCTAACTCAGTGACTCAGAAACCCATACTGTTATACAATAAGGCATCTGCTCTAATGCTGGGAGACTCACTGTGATCATTCATGGTATCTGTGAACTTAGCTAGGCCATGATTCTCATTAGTGTGGCAGATAGTACACAATTGTCCTCCCTTTTGCAGTCTGTGATGGGTAGTCCATCAGTTGGAAGGGGAATTGCTTTGTGGGTGTGACCTGCATCCAATTTATATGGATGTTCCAGCAAAGCTAGCATTCTCTCTCTCAATTATGCACCCATTTTGTGTTCTCACCTCCAGACATGGGAGAAGCCTTCAACCAGCCACCTGACCTGCAGAAGTTTCACCCTCTCGTGAGCTAGCAGTTTGCCATCTGAATAGCAGGTTGGGGGGTTATCTGCCCTGGCAATTTCCCCTGCAATAAAATCAAAAGAGAGGCCTGATGACAATATAATAAATGGAAGATAGTCTGACAGGTGCAAACAGAAATTTTAAAGAGCACTAGAGCTAATCTGCAGAAGAGCTATAATCTTTCGGTTTTTCATGAGTCCAAACATTCAGATAGGGGACAATATGAGCAGAAGTTTTCCAGATCCAAAAAAGCATGGTAGGTAATTTGACTATGAGTCATGGCCACCAACCAAGAGCTGTGCACTTTTCGCCTGCCCTCCCGCTCTCAGCCTGTTGCTGCGGGCACTTCAACTCTGCATGTGGCCACGCAGTTCCATGGGCTCACACTCTAGTGCCTTGGCTTTCCTGGGCTCAAAGAAAACATATATGATACTCTACCAAAGTCTATGTGAATTCCAATTCATCGCAACCCTGTAAAGCAGAGCAGAACTGTCCAACAAGGTTTCCAAGGCCGTGAATCTTTGTTAAATAGTTTTATTGAGGTATAATTAACATATCCCACAATTCAACCATTCAATCATATTAAGCAGGATTGTGCAATCATCACCACAATCAATTTGGAAGCTTGCCTTCCTTCTAGGACCCACGGCTGTTGACTCCCTGTCTGCCACACGCTCCCCTTGCACACCCTCAGGTGATGATGAATCCAGCTGTTGTTTTCATAGATCCACTCATCCTGATTTCCTGTATATGAAAAAAAAACATGGGAAATGAAGACAAAAACAACAATGATCAAACGTTTCCTATTATGAGATACATGAACCCCTGATGGTTCTGAACTTGGACTGGAAAAATTACATCTCAATTTTCATTAACCTCTAAGTGAACTTTAACCTATTGAGGGAGGCCTCAATTGTCACTTTGTCACTACTAGAAATCCCATGTGTTATTATTTAATATCATAATTGCTATCACAAAACATATCGTTCATTTTTATCACGACACCGAGGAGCCTTGGTGACACAGTGGCATAGAATTAAGCTGCTAACAACAAGATCAGCAATTTAAACCCACAAGCCATTCCGTGACTCCATGGGAGAAAGATGAAGCAGTCTGCTTCCGTATAGATTTACAGCCGCAAAAACCCACAGGGGCTCTGTCCTGTGGACTGGATGGTAGTGAGTGATCACTACATCATTACCCTGAAACCATGGTTATTAGATGATCCATCACAAGAAACTCCAATCTGACTAATCACAGTTTGTAGATATTATCATAATTAGTTCTTATATTATTGCTTACTTTGTATAAGTCTGTGTATTTTGTTTTAAATATCTGAAAGCATTGTTTTGGAAAAGAATCCATCACTTTCCTTAGACCACTGAAGGGGTTAATGGAACACACACACATGTTAAATTCCCAGCAAGGGATTGGGTTCAAGACACACACAAACACACACACACCATGTTCTCCCTAAAATCTCTAATGCATCCCCATACTGAGTATTCAATACAGTATTGACCAGGGCAAAAACCTCATATATTTAAAAAATTTTAATAAACATTTGTTGAATTAAAAAATTACTGAATAAAGGTATAAACAAATAAAATGGAGTTATTAGAATAATACTTGGCATAAATGCTTTCTATCAGTTAGACTGGCCTTTATTATCTCACCATTGCTGCTAGGAAGTATTTTAAACTAGATTTAAAAACTCAGAAAGAATTTTGTAGACTTTATCACTTCTGTGTAACAATATATTTTCATAACACAGCATTATAACACAACACATATTACTAAAATAAATACATAAATAAAAACCAATTGCTTTCTCGTATCAAATGGCATTTAGTTTTCATCTTTGTAATTTCCTCTGCAAGAATTTCAGAGTTCAGAGGACACTGAATAACATAAGGAGCTGACAGTTTCATTTTTACTCAAAATTAAAGTATTTTAACAGATTGCCAAAAGCAAACCCTTATTTATATTTTCTTATTATAGTCCCCCTTCAAAATATTTATTGTGGATTTTAAGTGACAGATTTCATTCTTGGAAAAATGATTACAGAAATAGATTTAATTAGATTGTCACCTCGGGATCTATTTTTTTCTATTTAAAAAGTTTGGGACAGAAAAGTCATTAAAAATCAAAAGCACATTGCACGTAGGCACCTGGAAAGTGAAACTAAACTGAGATCATTGAGAAGCAGACTCTAAAATATATCATCTTAGAAAATGATATATCATCTTTTTTTTTTAAACCTCACAATTCCTGCTTAGATATCGCACAATAAGGAAACAATGAAACCCATTTTGGGTGGCCAGTCCTGATTTATTTACCTTGCTCCCTCTCCTGAGGTGTACGGCTTCTCCAAATATGCTTCTTTCATCCTTAGCATAATGGGCTCAAGTATCCCCAAACTCACGGAGACGGCACACGACGGGGCAATATTTGGTTCTGTTGTGTGTAAGGTCTCCTTGGGGGGGTTAGGGGGTGCAACCGAAGGACAGCTGTCAACAACAGATCCCCATAACGAACACATGTTACTATGTTGCATGTGGCTTTCTCATTATCAAGTAACTTGTCTCAAAATGTGATTATCATTCCGTTACTTAGGTAATGGAATGATAAAAGTAAAATTAGATCCAAATATTACTTTTTAAATGGACACTTGTTGATAAATGAGACTAAATTGAATTCTTTTTGACTTCTAAATAGAGGGGGAAGACATTGACCGTTGCTGCCCCAACACTTAGCCCCTTCATGTATTCTTAATAAGGTAACTACTGGCCTTCCCTAGGTTACAACTGTCAGAATTAAAGACAAAGCCCTCCTTACCCTGTCATGTTATGTAGATTTGCCCTCACTTTGAAAGGATGGAACCATCCCCTCCGGGCAAGACGTTCTTTATCACAATCATCTTCACTCGTTGCACACTCGGTGTTTAAAATATTGGAGGGTCTTTGAGCCTTTTCTTGCACTAAAGTAAGGGTAAATAAGAACGACAGGCACCAACAGAAGGGGAGCATCCAGGGGGTACAGGGGACACGTATATGAAAACCTCTTAGATAAAACAAAACCTTTGAGGGGACAAGTCACAAGACCTGGGGATCAGGACCATAGGCTTAGGGGCACCAAGGTCAAATGGCATAATATAGTTCATAAAGACAATGTTCTAATTTGGTGAGTAGAAACCACAGTCTTAAAAGCATATGAGCAACTGTCTATGGTACAACGATTAGTCTCTTCCCATCTAGGGGAAAAAAGAGTGATGAAAATCAAACAACACATGGAAACCCTTAGTCCAATGGACTAATAAGCCAGGCAAACATCAATCTCCAGAACCCTGAAACCAGAAGAGAGGATATGCCTTGCTACCACTACCAACTATCTGAAAAGGGATCACATTGCTTTCTCCCCCCACTATCATGACTCCAATTCTACCTTACAAATCTGGCTAGACCAGAGCGTGTACACTGGTACAGATAAGAGCTGGAAACACAGGGAATCCAGGACAGATAAACTCCTCAGGACCAATATTGAGAGTAGCCATACCAGGAGGGGCAGGGGAAGGTGGGGGGAGAAAGGGGAACCGATCACAATGATCTCTATAACCCCCTCCCAGGGGGATGGACAACAGAAAAGCGGGTGAAGGGAGACATTGGTCAGTGTAAGACATGAAAAAATAATAATAATTTATAAATTATCAAGGGTTCATGAGGGAGGGAGGGAGGGAGGGAGGGAGGGAAGGAGAGAGGGAGGGAGGAGGGGAGGAGGGGGAATTGAGAAGCTAATACCTAGGGCTCAAGTAGCTAGAAAATGATGTTGGCAACAAATGCTCAAATGTGCTTGACACAATGGATGGATGTATGGATTGTGATACGAGTTGTATGAGCCCCCCAAAAAATGATTTTTAAAAAGAAGGTCCTGGATTGAATGGGAGGAAAGTGTGAAAAAGAACTCAAAATTGTACAAGACCAAGCTTACTGGTTGGACAGACTGACCAGACCCCCAAGGCTAAATCTTCAGATCTGAAACTGACCTCACTGCTGTGCTAGACTAATCACCGATTTATGATTGAAAAGGCAGCATTTACCCAAGGACTATGTTCAGAGGGCTAGGAAAGAAGGTGGAATAGAACCAGGAAACACTGGGAGGAAGTGAGATAAGTGATGGTACATTGAGGGAATCACAATGGATGAGTTGAATCAGAATGTGTATGAATCCTTGAATGTAAAACCACTATCTGCTCTGTAAACCTTCACCTAATTCGCAATGTAAAGTTTAAAAGAAGAACCACTTGTACTGGAAACAATTAGGCCAATGGACCATGCAAACGTCCATTGCCATGACCCTGAGACCAGAAGAACTAGATGAGGCCAGTCCTACCACTTCTAACTGCTTTGAAAGGGATCGCACCAATGACCCTGAATAGACAGGGAGGAAAATCTGAAAAGTAACTCAAAATCCACAAAAAGGCCGGGCTTACTTGTCCAATAGAGACTGGTAGAATT
>NW_022106189.1:21768211-21771179 GCF_000313985.2 Echinops telfairi | reverse complement strand
CCCCAGCTCACTTTCAACCAACCAATATCCAGATCTAGAAGGGGAGCAATGACACTAGAGAAGTACGCACTCCTTAGAATAATCAACCATTTGAGGTCAAAGTGCAACATTTAGCCAAAGACAGAGTTCAAAAAAGTTAGGAAAGGAGGAGGAATGGTGTATTGGTCTGGGTACTTTAGAGAAACAAATCCACATAAACTCATGTATAAGAGAGAGTTTTATGTAAAGGTTAAGTGCACATCAAAAACATCCCAACCTAGTGCTTCCCAAGCCCACAAGTCCAACATTAACCCATTAACCCATATGTCCGACACCAATCCACAAAGTCCTCCATCTCACAAAACACACACTAGATGCCGACTGCAGAAGGAAAGCCAAATCAGTGAACATGTAAGCATCTCAGCGCTGGCAGGGGTCTCCACATGGCTACTCCCGCACCCAGGGCTGCATCAGGGTAGCTCCATGTGGCTTCTTGGGGATGTCTCACAGGAAGTGAGCCTTGCCAGCTGAAGCAGGGAACTGGCTAAGGCAGCTGCACCCTGGTTCGACCATTACAAAGCAAGAGACCCGAAAACTAGAAAGGCGAGGCTCACTGAGCCAATTATCTCTCCACCCTTCAATTAACCCCACATATGTTTATCGGCCAGGATGGCACAATAAACTAACTACCTCAAATGGAAATAGGACACACAGGGAAAAAGTAAACTAAGGGATGTTATATTGTGAGGATTTTAATCAATGATATGAAAAAATGCATGTGAATTATTTAATTAAAATTTGATTTGCCAGAGCTTCAATTGTGAAATTATGATTTTCAGAAGGGCATAGATGACAGTGGAAGTCTAAAACACATTCACAGGATCTACACATGGAATAAGCCTCCAATGGTTTCCCTCTGCCCGTATAAGTGCAGGATGGGAATAACCTGGTGATCAGATGGAGAGGATTGAAGAGAGGATTTTAGTCAATTACAATGATAAACCTGACCTGAATGGTCAAGTCCTTGTCAGTTGATCCCCTTTTAATACATTTTGAGGTTGATCTGCTTTTTAATATTTTCTGTTTCATTCTGTTCTGTTTTGTTGTTAAATCAGGGCTTATCTCTGTTGTCTTTTGTTATTGTTGGTAGTGTTCTTGACAAGCTGATGGGTCTTTTGTGTTTTTTGGTATAGGAAACCCAGGTGGGGTGAATCCGTAGAGACAAAAAATAGAATAGGGTTCCTGGGGGAATATGGGAGGGGACGGATGGTTGGGGGTGGGGTGTCGATCATGAGGAGCTGATGTCAAAGAGGATAAGAAGGAAGAAAATGGTTTGAAAAAGATTGTGGTAGCAATTGTACAACACTGCTTGACAGTACTGAACTATTGAATGGTATGATGTCTGGATTATGTCAATAAAAGGGTTTGAAAAAATAAAAGAAAAACTGATTTGCTCTGCAAATCTTCACCCAATTCACAATAAGACTTTTTTTAATTGAAGGGGGAACTTGTTTTTTAAAGGAATGCAATGGAGTGGCTCTGTGCCGGCTTCTGAGCTTCTGGTTCAAGACGTCTCAGAACTCCTGCTCTCCTCCTCTCCGAGCCATGGACCATCATGCTGCAAAGAAACCGAGAAGAAAGAGCACGTGGAGAGAGGAGTCAGCTGTGGCGGTCATTCAGCTGTCTCCAATGACATTCCAGAAAAGCAAGAGGGCATCTCTTAGACCATCTAGCGCTAGCTGAGCCTCCAACTGAGTACAATCACATGAACATGAGCAGGTGAGATCAGCAGGAGAGGCCAGTCAACCCACAGAATCACGAGGATAAATAGATGGCTGTTGTTGAGACAGAGGTTATGACGGTTGTAGTTAATGAATGATATGTAAGCAAAGATCTACTCGGATTACTCACCAAAGCCTGCTTTTCCAATGCTTTCGCTTACTCCTCCTCATACCTTTCTTCTTATTTTTTATTCTGCCTGATAGGAAGATGAAATTCATGGCGCAACTGCAGCCGTATAATCACCGTAAGGTTGACAACAGCATGCTGGATAGGGTAGAAAGGGAAGTAAAGGAGCTGGGGTTCTCAATGGCCCTGTGGAACTACTATGACAAGTGTTCCTGCCCTAGATTTCTTTCTGAGAAAAACAAAATCTTTATTTGATTAAGGTATAAAGATTGTTTTTTTAATCACATCCAGTCTTATTAATCCATAACTTGCAATAGAATTTCATTAGTGAATATAGCCTAGTTCTATACCATTTACCCACTCCGAGAAGTTATTTACTTCCACTCCTTTAAGTTTATCACAAATGCTTTAATGAATATCCTGATAGAATGAGCTTCTCTTTGTATGCCTCATGATCATTGAATCATGCTGATGTGCAACTTTGGAAAACATCTTTTCATAACCCGGAAAAGTGGTGGTTATGCACATTGCCACAAACAGTGTGTGTTTTATTTCTAAACATCTTTGCCAACTCCAATAATGTAAATCCTGGCCAATAAAATGTATGTAAGTCCAGTGCATATGAAATAGGAGCTCACTGTTTTTCATTTGAAATTAATTCATTCCTACTAAGGCTGATATTTTCTTTCATATTGGGCTTGCTTATTTTTTGAGTAGTGACAGAAGTCTTCAGAAATGAAGAAGAAAAATTCAATTTAATAATGGCTACTTTTTGGTTGAGTACTTATTACTTTCCACCAATTTTAATCTGCATGAAAATTCTGAAAGATAGTAAGATGGGAGCTATCACTCTTATGTTTTTGTCATTTACATAAATGTTATTATGCTATAAATATTATTCTGAGGCTTGTATGGGCACGAAATAAGTTATTTGTCCAAAAGCATCCAGTGAGGAAGTAGTGGAGCAAAGATTTGAATTTAAGTCTGTGGACTCTAAAGCCTGCATTTTTTTATTACACAATGCTGGTCATAAAATTTTTTTCCACATGAACTGTGTGCAGGAATATTATGAGCTGCTGTA
>NW_022106189.1:21764854-21768111 GCF_000313985.2 Echinops telfairi | reverse complement strand
TGAAAATCAAAAAGGCTTTTTCAAGAAACACTCCTTGGTCACTGAAAATAGGAAATGAATAGAAATTTAAAAACAAAAAAAAAAAGATTGGCTATCACCAGAGAAATGCCCCATAATTGCTACTTGGACTCAACTTTCATTTTAGTAGGTTAAGTGAATGCAAGTGATCCATCTTCGAGTTAGAGAAGCAGGTGCTTCCTTAGCTCAGGAAATTCTCCTTGCAGAATTAATTGAAATTGCCTTGGCCATGAGTACTCTCCGTTGATTTGGGAACTGGCTGAAGAGTCACGAACAAGGAATAATCATAAACCTCTGAGTACCTAGTTTTCTAGTGTGGTGGCACAGGGATTGGCGGATTGAGTCTCACTTAGCATCTTCATTAATGACCTGAAAGAAGGAGCAAATAGCTTGTTAATGAAATTCACAAATGGTAAAATATGGAGATGCACTGCAAACACTGATAAAGACTGCAAGATTATCAAAAGAAACCCAGAGGGGCTTGATAGGTAGTCACAAATGAACAAGCTAAAATGCAGCGTGGAAAAAGTGCAAGTTAAAAGCAGAGTTGGATAGAGGTGGCACTGAACAAATTGATGAAGGGGAAAATAACACATTTTTTTATAAAGACCAAAAGATTGTTTCTAAAAGAGAATAAAAGTCAAGTCAGTGTTAGTATATAATGTGAAATGGAAGCCCAAAAGAACTTCTGCAGCTCACTGCTGTATGGTATACCAGAAAACACCTTAGGTTCAGAGTCGATAAGGCAGATCTGGGTAGTTCATTGGTAGAATTCTCACCATCCACGCAGAAGACCCAGGTTCAATTCCTGACCAATATGCACTTCACTTATAACCACTGCCCTATCTCAGTGAAAGCTTGTTATGTGGGTCAAATGTTAAACAGGCTTCTGAAAATTAGCCAATGGCAACCCTATGGATTCGATCTACAACCTGTCAGGGACGATGCAGGGTATGGGGTTGCCATGGGTCCCAGGTCAACCTGACAGCAGCTAACAACATCAAGATAAACTGAAGATTCAAACGTAGATTTTCCAGCTGATTCAATTTCTCTGTTTTGAAGGGCTGCTCTGGGGATGAACTGAGACAGGGCATGCAAACGTAACAAGCTCTATGCTTGGCATGACCAGACAGTGGAGCCAAACTTGGTGACCTCTGAAATGCCTTGAGACGAGTTGCTAGGAGAAATCTTGATCAATTCATTTCCTGAAATATGATGTGAGCCTGGGGAAGGCCCCAAGAAGAATAAAAGGGAAAGAAGCAGTAAATCCATGAGAGAGACAGAAAAATTCAATGCAATTTACTAATTCTAGAAGAATAGCGGAAGGGTAAAAGATTGAAGATGGAAAGTGAGCATTTAACACAAACGGGAGATGGAAGTGAAAGGAATGGGATGAAATTAAGAGATGGGGGGAAGCGTAAGCCTTAAATCAGGGAGGGAGGGAATTCTTCCTTGATACAGCTATTAAAAAGAAGTAGAATGTTCATGCAAGAAGAACGGTAGGTGAGATGTTTCATTGAATGTTTATATTAACTGGATAATGGTTCCAAAAATTTGTCATTGGGCCAGCAAAAAGATGGGAAGAAGTTTGTTGGGGGCTCTAAAATTATCACACCACTGTGGCTCAGAATTTCCCAAGAGGTTCTAAATTATGATCGAATAATTTCTATACCAGAATAGAAGAGTTGATCTTTTCCCTCAAATTCTCATCAAAAACTCTTAAGTCATTGAACAGAATTTTCATGGTTGCAGTTTTTTCCCTCTTATGTGAAAGGTAGGTTTATTGTGCCAACCTGGCCAGTAGGAACATGTGGGATTAAGAAGGTCACAGTTTGATTGGTGGGCAAAGAGATAAATGGTTCGACAAGGCCCACCCCCCTCTCTCTTGCTCTCTAGTGATCGGACCACTATGCAACTACTTTAGCTAGTTCTCTGCCTCAACTTATGAACTACACTACCTGTGGAACAACCAACCTGTGGATCATGTCACTAGAGCTTTAGGTTCCTTCAAGACCTGCTTCACCACGCTGCTGGTGTATACATCGCTTGAGCTTGAGGCTGGTGGATCCCATTGCCTTGCATTGCTTGAGTTCAATATCCCATCCAGGCCTGCTTCACTAAGCTTTTGAGCTGAGGACTGTTGGTGACCCACCCTGCTGTTTGCTGCCTGTGGCCGGATGGCCTGCATTGTTCTAGGGAAGATCCAGCTGTCTGCTTCCTTGACCTTGGACCTAGCAGCCCTCGTGAGTTGAAGGACTTCTAGTATATTAACTGTTCCACAGACGTGAATTGAACTAAGCCCTCTGTACTGCTGTGTGGACTAATTATCTGTTATATTCCTTTGTGCAGTATATATAAAATGATAAGTGTCCTAGTTTTGTTTCTCTAGAGAACCCTGTATACCACAAAACACCTTTCTGGTATACTATACTTTCAAACAAGATTCACCTGACGGTAGCAATGATTTCCCTCTTTCTGACTCTTCTGAATCTGGCTTGATTTTCTGGCAGTTCCCCATCAACCTACTGCTGTAATAGTTTTCTGAATTATCTTCAGTAACATTTGACATGTTTTGGTATTAATAATATAATTTGATAATTTTACATATATGTGGTATTAATAATATTGTTTGATAATTTCTTAAATCACCTTTCTTTGGAAAGAACAGAAATATGAAGCACTCACTTCAGCTAGAGTTAGCTTTTCAAGAGACATGAACATTTTATGTGCTGCCATACGAAGTTGTACAGTCACCCCAAGTCAACAGACACTCTTACCAGAATCATAAGTGAACCTTCCTGGAAATTCAAGTCAAGATGTGGGAAGGGGAGCATGCACATCTCTGAGAAGGTAAGTACATGTTCATTGGTAGGAAAATGGGGAGGATCAGCCTCCCATCCAGAAAACAAAACACTTAGAAATATTTATAGAGAACCCAAAAGAATATGAGGAGGTAACCAAAAAGAAAGAAAGAAAGAACAGGTTTTATTTTTTATGGCTATGTATTTCAATTTTTTTATAAAATAACCTTATCACCTTCAAAGTATTCTCCATTACATTTAATACATTAATGAAATCTATGATTCCACCCTTAGAAACATTTTTCAAACTCATATGTTTGGATGGCTCACAGTACCTCCCTCATTTTGTTTTGTTTTTTACCTCTTCTATGTCATCAAATTGCTGTCCTGTGCTGCATTTACACGAACAAAAAGAAGTCACATGGAGTGAGATCAGGT
>NW_022106189.1:21751116-21762788 GCF_000313985.2 Echinops telfairi | reverse complement strand
CGCCACTATCATGATCCCAAGTCTACCTTACAAATCTGGCTAGGCCAGAGGTCTTAAGGCTTTAATGTGAGAAAAATGAGACGACTGCTGTACCAAAGATTTTGAACTGTCATTGGACTTTGGCTCAGATCTCTTGCCTTGAGGGTGTCAATGAATGTTATCCTGGGACTACCATGTATTTACTATTTTAATGCTCTCAATGCTTTATTAAAATATGTATTAATCTGGTAGGCCTGGTTCTGCCACTGTCAATGAATATTATTTAAAATTTTCCCTTATCACCAACCCCCATTGTTTGGTAAAAAGTGTCCAGTCACTTAGGAGCTTAATCTATACAAGTCAATAATTCCTGTATTGTAGTACATAGACAGCCTATACTTGTATAATCTCCTTTTCTCAACTATGCTTTAAATTCTATACCATTGGCTAAATTAATGAGACGATCAATAGAATTACTTTATGCCCCATAAAGTAATTGATGGATAATGTTTGATAATGTTCTTTAACATAAAATGACAACCTGTCTTTTTTTTATCATTTTATTAGGGGTTCATACAACTCTTATCACAATCCACACATACATCCATGGTGTTAACCACATTTGTACATTTGTTGCCATCGTCATTATCAAAACATTTGCTTTCTACTTGAGCCCTTGGTATTAGCTCCTAAACATATAAACTATAGATATATGAGTGGATTTGGGGCTCACTCTTAATTCTAACCCCAATCTAAGAACAATTAGTGCTTTTTGCATGGCCCTGCTTGATACTCACCCTCATAAAGAGATCACTGAAGATATGGGTGTTATAGCAAATTGTGGTGATAAACTAGATGGTGCCCAGCTATAAGAAAGAATAGCATCTGGAGTCTTAAAAGCTTTTCTTAAAACAAGCAGCCATCTAAGTGAGATGCCCACTAAGTCCACATGGAGGAAGCACACCAGCCTCTGTGATCCAAGGATTATAAGTAATATAATCCAAATCCAAAGAAGGGAATGGTAGCAGAGCTTAAATTGCGAACACCTGGTTTACAGAAGGCTATGGATGACAGTGGAAGCCCAAAATCCATTTGCAGGGTCCAGTGAATTCCCTCTTGCCATAGTCAAGGGATGTAAATAGATAGCCTTGTTCTCAGACAGCATTGTAGAGATAATTATGATAGATATTCCCTCAAAAAAACTCACTGACATCGAGTCAAAGCTGACTCTTAGTGCCATTGTGGGTTTCTGAGACTGTTTATGGGAGTAGAAAGCCCAGTCTTTCTCCCGTGTAGCTGCTTGTGGTTTCTAACTGGCCACCGTTTGGACTGCAGCCCAATTCATAATCACTGCACCACCAGGTTCCCGCATAGTAAGTACAGGTAGGTTAAAATGTAATATCCCATGTGACCTCCCTTTTAACCCGTTAAAAATCATTTCTTTTTCTTTTTCTTTTTTTAATTGAAGGAGAAATGCACATGGATTAAGCCTCCAGTGAATTTCCTCAGAACATGGAGCAGGGACGTGAACAGCCTCGCTATCATGCAGAGTGTGTTGGAAAGTGGATTGTGACAGATGTTTTCGGGTTAAAATGTAACACCTTTCATTTGATCTGTCCTTTTGACTCATTCTAAAGTTAGTCTCGTTTTTGTTTGCTTGTTTTCTGCTTTCTTTTTGATTGAGATTTTGCCCTATTTTGTTATTGCTATTAGCTTTGTGGGGGGGTTGTTTGCATGTTTTTCATTATATGAAATCCAGAATGAGTGTCTCTAAAGAGACACAGGATTAATGGTTTCTTGGGTGTATGGCAAGGGAGATTGGGGTGAAATGGGCCGCTAGTAACAAAGAGGACAAGAAAGAAAGAAATGTTCTAAAATTGAGTTGGTAATGATTCTACAACTCTTGTTGCTATGATTGAACTATTGAATGGGATAATATGCATAGCTTCTGTTTCAATAAGACTGTTTAAAATTATAATACATTGATGTTAAATATTCACTGTGAGTCAGAATTTACTCTGTGGCAGTGAGTTTGGGTTAGGGAGTTTATGTGCTAGATATTGTAGGAAGCTCTGGTGATTGGACAATGACAATGAAAAACAAAATTCCTCTCCTCAAAAAGTCACATTGTGATAAGGAAGGCACACATTAAAGAGGTAGATAAATGTACTTTCCCAAGGGCATAATCACTTTGTACTCTGAATCAGCAGTCCATGGTCCATGTACTTTCAATATTCTTCTCCAGCACCACCCTCAAATGCAGCGATTCTTCTTCTGACTTCCACAGACTGATAAAAGGACAAACAAATTTGCCTTTGAAGAAACATGACCAGGGTACTCCTTAGAGACAAGAGTGGCAAGACATCATCTTACATACTTTAGACATATTGTCAGGAGAGGTGTGTCCCTGCAGAAAGACATCATACTTGGTAAAGTGGAGGGGCAGCAAAACAAAGAGGAAGGCCCTCAAAGAGATGTGTTGACACAGTGGCTGCGGCAATGAACTTGGGCATAGGAAAAATGTGAAAATGGCTCAGGACCAAGCAGTGTTGTGCAAAGGCTCACTATGAGACACAACTGGCAGAATGGCCCCTAACAACATTCTGCATCATGAACAGGTTAGGAAGTAAACAGGCATAATCAATAGAGCTATTCTAGATAGGGTTGTAGTGGTTGTTGTTTACAACAATCCTGTCTTACAGTGACTCCATGTGACAAAGCAGAATGGCCCTATAGAGTTTTCTTGGCTATTATCTTTACAACGGCAGATCACCATGTTTTCCATCCCTAGAGCCACAGCAATCCTTAGAAAGAACTCTTGTAGATGACATTTGGTTAGAGATCTGCAAGAAATAAGGAAGTGAGCCAAGTCGAGAGAGGGAAACTGCATTCCATGCAGAAGGAAAAGTGAGCAGAAAGGCCCTAACAAGGACCCAGTTTGCATGCTTCAGGAGTAGCAAGAAAACCAGTATAGCCACCGACTGAAGTAACGAGATATATAGGTAGTTATCGTGGCAAATGTGGTAAACATTAATAATGCCTACTTAGTAACTAGGCAAGTGTCAAATAACACAGGGCCTTGAAAGTCAAGGTTAAAAAAATGGGAAAGCAATGACAACTTTGAGAAGTGGAATAGCAAGTTCAAATTTTCAGTTTGAAAAACTCACCCTGCTCTTTGAAAATTTAGTTGCCTGAGTGTGGTATATGGGTAAAGACAGAAGAGTAGAATCAACCATTTTATTGGTCCACGAAAACATAACAAGGACAGGAAAGAAGGAAACAGCCTATAGACTCAGAAGACATTTTTGAGGAATAGTCAATCAATCACTTTTTCATCAGATGCATTAGAGAGAAAGAACACTGATTAGTTGAGGCAATGGGATGCTAAGACATTCTGAAATGTTCTACCTGTGATATTAAGCACAATCAGCATGTGTATGTTGATGTGTTTGGGAATGTGGACTATGGAGACATGAGATATTTTCTGTGCCTTAGTAAGGCCCTTTGTGTATCTGTGCTAAGTGCATTACTGAGATAACTTGTCTGTTTCTATACACTGATTGCAGAGACTTGTTTAAGCACATTTAGTTCAAAATAAACACATGTGTGCATGAGCTGAAACCAGAATAACAATACTTCTTTACTTACCCGAGTACCTGTTTGTTTTGAATAACTATGGAAGCATTCTTAGTATCATAAGACTTTCTCATAAATATGTTTCTAGAACTTCTAATCCCTTTCCATGTTTAAATATGTGACTTTACTTATGTATTCACTTATTTTTCTTTATATGGAGTCAAAATAAACTGAAACACTATACCTATACTACATATACCCTTTTTTTTTTCCAGTAGAGTCTCAGACATCAGTTTCCCATACATGTCCGTTCTTTCTCAGGCTTCATGTTTCATGGATTCAGTTCCTTCTGAGGTCATTTTGGGTCTGCATTGATTTAATTCTTAGTAGAGAATATTTCTCAGTGGATTGATATCATGGGTTTGATCCCAAAAAGCTAGTAAATATTCCTCTATTTTTGAGACGAATAGATTGTTCTTGTAACCATAGTCATCCATTTTACAAATGGTGATTGTCACAAAGGGACTAAAAAAAAATAGTAGAGATGAATCATGACTAGTGTTTCTCAACTTACTGAAAAACAAATAGCAGAATGGCACATTGAACATAAGTTATTCAATCATTCCATAAGTGCTGAGATCTATAATATGGTAAGCATGCTTTAAAGTTCTAGAAATACAGTTGTGAATACAATGATGTCACTGGCTCTGTGGAGCTCCCTTTGGGGAACTGGCTTACATTTGGGAATTGTCAGGCACTGAGTCAGTTCCAATTCATAGCAGCCCTTTGTACAGCAGAACAAAACACTGCCAAGTCCTGCTCCATCCTCACTAAGATTGTCTTTATGTTTGAGCCCATCGTTGTAACCACTGGGTCAATCCATCTCATTGAGGGTCATCCTCCTTCTCACGGCCTTTCTACTTGACCAAGTATGTTGTCCTTCTCTGGGGACTGGTCTCCCCATGTAATATGGCCAAAGTATGTGAAACAAAGTCTCACCATCTTTGCTTCTAAGGAGCATTCTGGGTATACCCTGTTTCTAGACAAATGTGTTTGAGATTAGAGAGCAGTCCGTAGTACTTTCAATATTCTTTACCAACATCATAATTCAAATTCATTGATTCCTCTGTGGTCTTCCTTATTCTTTATGTATCTGATATCCATTAAGTTCCTGGATCTTTTTCCGTTGCAATGTATGTGCTTTGATAAATTCCAGAATTTGTGTGCCACTTTTTGGGAAGTCATATATTTTTGTCATCCACTCTACACTGATTTCTTCTGTGTTTCCAATTTTGCCTGTTGCTGCCACAATCATTCCACCTGCAATCCAGTCCATGGTGTTCTTGCATCTGCTTCACAAATCCTCCTAGCCTTTTTGAAAACATCGGGATGTCAGAGCTCTCCATCTTGAGTCCTTCTTGGAAGGTTTGTTTGATTACTGAGGCTGCTTTCCATTCTAGAAGCTCGTTCATCATTCCCTTTATCTTCCCAAGACCCGTTTATTTTTTAACAGCTTCATTGGCATATAACTCACATATCACTTACTTCAATGGTTAAATCACATCAAGAAGAGTTGAACCATCATCCTCACTGCCTTTATTTTAGAATAGTTTCTTTGTTCTTGGACTCATTGTTAGTAGCTCCTCATTTCCCACCCACCTGTCATACCCCCAAGGAAGCATTAACCCAGTTACTGCGTCTATCCATTTACCTATCTGGGATTTCAGATACAGAAAAGCATTTTTTTAAAACTAACAACAATTACAAAGTAAAACAGTAAAAATCTCAGTAGAAAAGAAGGCAGAAATATTAAAAAATTGAAAAAATTTAAATGGATCACAAGGGAGAGCCAATGATCAGGTGTTAAATTTTAACCTGACTGCCTCTGTGATAATCCACTTTCCAATGCATTCAGCATGATATTCACATCCCTAGTCTCTGGTCAGAGGGGATTCACCAGAGGGTTAATCCACATGTGTTTCCCCTTCTCTTTTTTAAAAACCTTGAACAACTTTAAAATGGATTAAAAGGGAAATCAAATGATTAAATGTTACATGTTAACCTAACTATGTCTTCCATAATTGACTGTACAGTGCTGTCTGTTAAAAAAAGCTATTCACATCCCTCAGCTATGCTCCGAGGAGTTTCTACAGATCTTGCAAGTGGATCTGGGGCTTCCACGGTCATCCATAGCCTTCTGCAAACTAAGTGTTCACAATTTAAGCTCTGATACCAGTCCCCCTTTAGGTTTGGATTATATTATTTACAATCCTTGGATCACACAGGCTGGTATGCTTCTTCCATGTGGCCTTAGATGACACCTCACTTAGATGGCTGCTTATTTTAAGACAAGCCTTTAAGATCCCAGATGCTATTCCTTCTGATATAGCCAGACACCATCTAGTTTCTTCACCACTTTGCTATAGCACCCATATCTTCAGTAATCTCCTCATGTGGGGGAGGGTCAAGCAGGCCAAGTGCCATTCTTGAGGGCTACCTTCCATGTGTTGGTTCTCGCATACTGCCTAGAACCCCCTAACCAATATAAACTGAGCAGAAAACTTCAAGCCACCTTAGCACCCCTGCCTGCTTTGCTCATACCATGGATCTAAGAAGTCACATGATGTTGGCTGTACCTCAAATATGACTTTGCATCTGTTCCTCTTCTTTATGTTCACCACCATAACTTTGATGCAATCCTTCATCATCTCTCCTTTCTGCTATTGCAGCAAGCTTCTAGTTGGTCTTGCTTCCATCTTTATAGAGCTGCTCGTGGTCTTTCCTAAACATAACCAACTGCTACGGAGCCATTCCAACTCAAGTGTGTCAGAACAGAACTGTGCTCCACAGAGTTGTCAATAGCAGACTTTGGGGGAGGAGGTCATCAGCCTTTCTTCCATGGAACTTCGGTTGGAGTTGTTAGGTGTTACCTAAGCAGGCCTGACTCATAGCGACCCTCTGTACAACAGAATGAAACACCACCAGGTCATGCACCATCCTCCCAATTGTTCTCCTGCTTAGGCCCATTGTTGCAGCCACTGTGTCAATCCATCTTGTCTAGAGCCTTCCTCTTTTTCGCTGGCCCTCCCCTTTCGGTGCACCATCACTTGCCTGTCAAGTTCGTCATACCATGGTGGCTTGCTTGTGGTGTGGAAGCTACGTCACTGGTATTTCAAATACCAGAAGGGTCACCCAAAGTGAACAGGTTTCAGCAGAGTTTCCAGCCTCAGAACAGACAACAAAGAAGGAACAGGCTGTCCACTTCAGGGGAATTAGCCACTGAAGACCCTATGGGTAGCCATTGACACATTGTCAGTTAGCTCATGAATAGAAGCAGAATGTGGAACCTCTGGATGGACATAAACCTGTAACCTTTCTGTAGCAACCTAATGAATTCACCATTTGTAACACCGAGGGACTACTTAACCACAGATCTCTTCAGGTTGAAGTCCTAAGAAGTTTGCCGACATGCCTCAAGGACCTTTGGAGTAGCGGTAATAGTTGGAACAGAAAGAGCTGGTCACTTCCCTGGCTTTATGCCAGTGAACTCCTTGGCCTTGAGTGCAAATACCTTCTGGATAAGACTTCTTAATAAAGATGAAGAGAGAAAAATACTGACCTAGCCTTTGATCCTAATTCTTGAATCCGATCTAACCCATATGTTCATGTATAGATTAAATTGAACCATCTACTATCTCATTTACCAGATAAAGAAGGTGACTCTTAGGAAGTTCCAATGACTAACTCAAAATCCCCTGTCTACTCAGAGTGGAGCTCATGTTTATATCCAAGCCTTCTGAACCAAGGACATACCTCTCCTGACCACTTACAGCACTACCTCCTGATTCGAGATCATATTGGTTTTCCTATGAAAACTGCATGCAATCTGTACCCTTTCAAAACCCTAGGGAGTTTCTTGATCTATCAATTCATCATGTCCTGTTATCCTTCTCAATTTCTATGACTCAATTTAGTAATTACATCAAATATTACATTAGCTCAGTATTACACTAATTAGTAGCATTTTGTTTACTCAATGATGACAGGGTAGAAGGGAGTTTCCTTTGCTTGATATCCATTATTAAAATGATTATTCCCCAGGGGCTGATGTGGAAAAGAGGAATGAGCTACTCACTGTAGCATGTGTGAATACCTGTGGCCTTTAGCAAGAGGATGGCCCTACCCCAAAGTATTCCATCTGGCAAAGTCTTTACCTGCTGTAGTTCACACATGAATAGCAGCAATTTGCATGCAAATAGAAGCCTACATGCTTTCTTGGAGCTAAGAGCTGTATTTCAACATTCCACAGTGGAATTAGTCGGTGGACAGGACACTTGGCTTTGTGGATGTGCCAGCTAAAACCCTTCTAAAACCAAGCTCTGTATTTCGCAGCAAGATTGTTTATTGAACCAGCTCATGGAAGCTCCACAGACTCCTCTGCTGAAATACAGCCAGCTCCAGGCTCTCATTTTGACATTGATGTTGTCAGTGGAGAGTCAGCATTGGTCTTAATGAATCCTGGCAGATACCTTCTGAAGGATGATCACCTGTGTTCCAGTGGCTAAGCAGTAAGAGTCTAGCCAGCAGAAAACTTTTGAGTGACTTGTTGTTGTTGTTGTTGTTAGCTGGTGTAGAGTCAGCCTCATATACAACACAACAAAACGCTATTGTGGGGGGGGGGGGCGGCGGGGGGGAGGCTATTGTGCATCACACCATTGTGATCCGTTGGGTTTTCATTGGCTTCTTATCGCACTATCTGCTTTGGGGGTTGTTTTACTCCTCTGGCTCTCTTTAAGTTCCCCATTTTCCATAAAACAAAGGGCAAGTTTGTTGGCTACTCTTCAGGGATCTTTATGTCTGAACAATCCAGATCTTGTTGTCCTCATTCAGTTCCGCACTGCTGTACGCTAGCAACCCAATGGTACTTCTGTTAGGTTTCTGGATTGGGGTTACCTCGGTTCTTTGCTTCAAGGCGCTGAAAGAATTCACACAGCAGAAGCACTTTTGTAATCCAAGTGAGTTTTTAGGAAGGAAAGGGGAAGTGTCAGGTATTACAGTCTCGAAAAGGGACACGCTATTTCTGGAAACCGGGCCAGGCCACTGCAGAAGCCGCGCAGGTTCGCAAACCACACGGAAAGAATACAGGAACAGGGAGCATGAGCCCCACGCGTCCAGAAGGGAGAACCCCTGGAGGTCAAGAGGGGGTGGGGGGCCCTGGAGGGCCTACAGGCACTGATTTGCCATGCACGCAGGTGGGAGAGACTCCCACCCTCCTCTTACAGCATGCACCTGAGCAGGGCAGAGTAAAAGACGCCTGTGTACTTAACCCCTCTGGCTGTGGGTATCGGCTGATCATATTGGCTGCGTTATGCCCCCCTGTGTAAAGTCATTTGCTGATACCTAAGGTGGGTGTGCTCTGGTGGCCCTCCCACCTGGGCCCAGGGGGCTTGTGTTTGAGCATGCTCAGTTGACTTTTCCCAATCAGTGTCAATGGTTGCCCGATTTCTTTCCAACCCCTGTATGTGGGCTTTTGCAGGCATTGGGGAAACGACCCCTTTTTTCCCTAAATCTAGCTAACCAATACTTCTACTCATATTTGTCCTCCTACACGATGCAGCTTTCCTTCCTTGGCAAGTACTGTCCCTGCGCCTGAGACAACCACCTGTCCCTTCTCTGCATGGTAAACGAGTATTCATCTTTCAAAATGAGATCTTCCTCGCTTATTCTAAACAGAGGTAATTTCTCGAGCTCCGGAACCTCATCTACTATTGCATGAACCAAGACAGAAGCACACAAATAAACACCACATTAAGTCTTGCCAATTGAATAAGCTTCCATAATTTCATTCTTATATATTCAGACCTCGGGAAGATAGCAGGTTCTCCATCATTATTTGTTGAATTTAACTGAATTCATCTACCCAGGTACATGATATAGCAGACATTTGGGGTTTCAAATAAAACGCATTATATTTGTAATTCAGAAGTTAGTACTAAATTTTAGTACTGTTTGCTTCTTTCTGTTCATAAAAATGCACATGATTATTATAAAATTTTGTCCAAAAGAAAGAAAAGCCTTATAAAGGATGCAAAAAAATAGAAATGGCTTTAATCTCCCTACCTGGTAAAAATTGCTTTCAACATATGGATTCATGCATATCTATATTCATAGCTATATCTATATTTACACATGCATAAATTGTTACATAAATCAGAAATAGAACTTTCATCCTGTTTTTAGGAAATTTACTTTAAATCGTGGGAAAGAGTTATCCTTGTCGACAAAGATGACACGACACAATAAAGAAATGAGCATTCCCTCCTGATAGAACAAGCTGGTGGGATGTGCTGGAATCCATTTCACCCAATCAGCTGGTCTAGTAGCTCATGATTATGGAAGTGGAGGAATGAGGTATTTAATCAGGACATATTTTAGAAAGTTGTCATATATTTGTATATTTCCCTAAGGCCTGTAATGAAGAGCTCTTAATATTTTATTCTCATTATTGCAAAAGAGAAGAGTTCCAATGAAGAACTCTCCTTAGGGTCTTAGTCCCAACACAAGGTACAATCTTACATCTCTAGGTCACCCTGATGGCCCCCACAGTCCAACTAGAGCGAAGATTAACCCACTGCCATCACACTGGTCCCTCATAGCAACCCGGTCGGACAGAGGAGAACTGCCCCCTAGGTTTTCCAAAGTTGTAAATCTTTCCAGAAACAGACTGCCATATCTTTCTCCTGTGGAGCTGCTAATGAGTTCAAACTAAGGGCCTTCCAGTGAGCAGCCAAGTGTTAACCACTGCTCCCCAGAGCCCTGCAGATAGAAGACTACTCAAGATCAAGTTCATAGCATGCGAGCTCCAGATCCACTTCCCAATTCATTTCCATTCTTTGTGTTTACTAACAATCTCCATCTTCGACACAGGAAGACAAGCTGCATTTCAAAAATTTTGCACAGAAAATAACCACTCCTAGAAACAGGATACAAAAGGATCCTGACACAGTAGTTAAAGCACTCAACTGCTGACCAACAAATTGGGAGAAAGATGTCGCAGTCTGCTACCTAAAAGATTTGCTGTTGTGAGAATGATGAAGTCAACATAGGTGCTGGACACAAAGGATGTAGGTACGGATTGTGATGAGTTGTATGAGCCCCTAATAAAATTATTATTTAATAAAAAAATTTTTTAAAGATTTGCTGTCTTGGAAATCCTTTGGGGCAGTTCTACTCTGTCCTTTGAGGTCACATGAATCAGAATCATTTTTTTTAATTACCTTTTGTTTTTCAGCCAGATAAAGCGAACACCTTCCAGTGAGCACCAAATTCCTCCACGTGTTCAGAACCAAGGGCCTGATCAGTCTTTCTCGTGTGAAAGTTGGCAACTCCAGATAGGAAGGGGGCCACAGATGAGTAAACTGAGACAACTAGTAGAAAAATTTAAAAGGGGTGGGAGTACATGATCATTAGAATCTTTTTCTAGCTAAAAAGTTACCTGATTCAATTATCTAGTGCTAAGCAATTATATTATTCACTTGATCAGAGATATAATCATTGAAGCAGAGAATATTTTATCCAACACAAAAGCACAGGTTCTGACCTGATTACTACTGACAGCTGTCAAATCTTCATATTTTTTAAAAGGACACACTTACATTTAGTTATAGATCATTGTGTTCCAAAACTACCACAGCCACAGAGCTGGAACGCATGAATATAACCGCAGAATGCATAGGCAAATGAGTCCTCTCCAGACAAAGGCATCAATGTGGCCCTTGTTTCCCATGTTTCTCAATGTGCTGTTCTTGTATTCCAGGTCTGGCACTATGCATGCCAAGAAAGAAGCTTCCATTTTTATGGCAAAGGACGGGTGGGTGCAACCCCCAGGGATAGTTGGGTCTAGCTCGACAGTACAGCCTGCTTCTCATATCCAGTATGGCCTGAGGTGGTGTGTCTGATAAGAACAAATGACAAAAAGCAGATGGCACAGTCACCGTGACAGAAAATGAGGATGGAAGAAGCACCAGGTCCCAGCAGCCGCTGCTGCAGTGGCCCTGCATGGCTACATTTCAGCCATTCCTCAACATCAGGAGGAACCGATTCAACTCATTAGGTAT
>NW_022106189.1:21748308-21750268 GCF_000313985.2 Echinops telfairi | reverse complement strand
ATGAAAGGACTTCATAAAGTTTGTGGAGAAATTCCATTATATTTCAGTTTCATTTTCCATGAATTTTTTCAAACCACTCATATATTTATATGTACATATATATGCTCATATATATTCAAAAGACTGATAGAGCAAAAGTGGCAAATGTTAACTTTGAGGATGTCTGGGTGAAAACTATTAGGAATTCTTTGTATTATTATATTTTTCTGTAAGTTTGAGATAAAATTCAAAGCAATAAATTCTATGATGGGATAGCAAAAAGCATTGCTACAAACTCATAGCAACCTTTATTAAACAAAAAATAACTAAATGTGAGTTTATTTTTTTCTCAACAAATCATAATGCCGTGACCATTTAATACAGTTCCTCATGTTGTGGTGACACCCAACCATAAAATTATTTTCGTTGCTATTTCATCACTGTCATTTTGCTACTGTGATGAATCATAATGCAAATATCTGATATGCAGGATGTATTAGGCGACCCTGTGAAAGGATCGTTCGACTCCCAAAGGGGTCACGACCCACAGCTTGAGAACCGCTGGTCTAGGCCTATACTCTTCTGAAGGCCGGGTTTTCATTTAGCAAACCCTCTTCACTTTGTACCTCAACCAGGCAGTTTGGGCATCCTCTGAGGACTCAAATCATGTTCCTTTGAAATGTTCTTTGGGAACAAAAAAGTATGAAGGGGCAAAATCAGGGCTGGAGTAAGATTTCCCAACGAAATTTGTACCATCCAAGAAAGAGCAAATGCACTGTTATGATGGAAAAATTACTCAGTGTAAATTCCCTGACCTTCTCACCAATGCAGTTTTCAATTTTCTTAAAACTTCCTCCAGATAAGCCCCAATGGTTGTCTTGCATCCTTTGAGAAACTCTATCAAGATCCCCCTTTGAGGGGAGAAAGGAGATTCGAGGAAGGGAGAACTGATCCCAAAGATAGACACATAACCACACCCACCCCTCCAGGGGGAAGAACAACAGAAACCATGGGGGAAGGGAGACAGTGGTCGGTGTGAGATATGAAAATAATAATAATGTGTAATCTGTCAACAATGCAGTTCTTAATTTTCTTACCAGATAAGCCCCAATGGTTGTCTTGCATCCTTTGAGAAACTCTATCAAGAGCCCCCTTTGAGGGGAGAAAGGAGATTCGAGGAAGGGAGAACTGATCCCAAAGATAGACACATAACCACACCCACCCCTCCAGGGGGAAGAACAAGAGAAACCATGGGGGAAGGGAGACAGCGGTGAGTTATAAAAATAACAATAGTTTATAATGAATCAAGGTGCCATGGAGGGGGTGGGGGAGAAGAGGAGTTGATACCAAGGGCTCAATAGAAAGTAAATGTCTAGAAAAGAATGATGGCAACATATGTACAAATATGCCTGATACAATTGATGTATGGATTTTAATAAGAGCTGTAACAGCCCCCAATAAAACAATTTAATTTTTTAAAAAAAGATTCCCCTTTGGAATTAAAAAAAAATTAACAACTGAGCTGGCCTCTCTGCCTTGAATTCAGCCATCCCAGAAGATCTACTCAGTCACCACTGTTTTGACTGGACTTTGCTCTCTGGATTGCACTGGTAAATCCAAGACCAGCCAGTCAGCTATAAATCCATCTACATTAGCTTCAATCTTGCTTAGAAGACTGATGGATCATTTTGCACTCATCAAGCCAAAAGCTTGCTGAGGCCACGATGTTCGTGTAAAATTGAAAACACAAACCATGTGAGGTCCCAACATCAGTAGCTTTCACATCCATTGTAATTCCATGGCCTTAGTCCACCGGTTTCTGGATTTTAGCCAGTTTTATCATTTGTTGAAATTGACAGTGTTCCCTCTCTTGCTTCATCTTTTAGGCCTCCCTGACCTTCCTTAAAATATTTTTTCCAATCTGGCTAGACCAGAGGATGTACACTGGTACAGATAGGAACTGGAGACACAGGGAATCCAG
>NW_022106189.1:21719062-21748119 GCF_000313985.2 Echinops telfairi | reverse complement strand
GGATGGATATACGGATTGTGATAAGAGTTGTACGAGCCCCCAAGAAAATGATTTTAAAAAATACTTGTTCCATCTAAAAATTAATGTTTTTATATGGGGCAGCATTCTTATAAGCTTGTTGCAAAGCTTCAGTTATTTGAAAAGATGTCCACTTGAGTTGCATTAAAATTTTTATATTAGTTCTGACCTCAAAATCATTTTATCCCCTATCACACACACAAAAGTATCTTCTTGATTTGAAAGTACCCTGATGTGTGGGGATATGAGGTCCCCAACACTTGAACAGGTCCTCAGGAGCGACTTTGTGATTGTGGAAAATAATAAAAACAGATAGACAAGCGGGGCACAGGGGCTCTTGTATGACAAATTCTTAATGGAGGGCTGGTACAGAGGGCATATTTTTGGCCTGGAGAGTGTGTATTTGAATCATGCCTGTGGTTGCAAGCAAAGAAATAAGCCCAAATACACTCATCCAAGTCCTCAGTTTATCACACTAATGTGACTTAGGTAGGTGTATTATGAAGAGAATTTGCCTGCATCCATCCCCTGATTGCAAAGATATGTTAAAATATATTTTGTTTGGAATAAATCCATGCATACATGAATTGGAGCCCTGGTGGCAATTTTTTTAACCTACCTTTTTATATTAAAAAGAATGTATTACTTTAATCTATCATCACAATAAAGACCCTCTCCCACAGTGACGCCATTAGAAGGGTGCCTGAGAAGCAAAGAAGCAATGTGTTGCTAGGTGCAGTAGTCAGCCAGGACTCACAGGGAAACCAACAGAAGAAAACTCTGCAAACGCAAAACAAAACACAGCAGCACAACAGAACAAAACACTGCCTGGTCCTGTGTCATCGTCACAATTGGTGCTGTAGTTGTAACCATTGTTGCAGCTACTGTGTAAAGCCAGCTTGTAGAACGCCTTCCTCCTTTTAAGTAATCCTCTCTACCACATTTGATGTCTTCCTACCTCCTGATAACCTGTCCAAAGTACTTGACATGAAATCTTGTCATCCCTGTTTCTAAAGAGCGTTCTAGCTCTACTTCTTCCAAAACAGATTTGTTTGTTCTTCTGCTAGTCCCTGATATTTTCAATATTCTTCACCAATGCCAATGTTCAAGGGCATCAATTTTCCTTTGGTCTTCTTTATTCACTGTCCAACTTTCTCATGCATATAAGGCAATTGAAAATACTATGATGTGGACCAAACTCAAACTCGAATTCACTGTCAATTCTGACTCATAGGCACCCTACAGTGACCACACGTTAGTCCTCAAAATGACAACAATGTTTTTGAACATTTCAAAGAGGTCTTTTGCAGCCCAGTACAGTATTTGATTTCTTGACTGCTGTTTCCATGAGCTTTGATTGTGGATCCAAGTAAAATAAAATCCTGGACATATTGACCTGTCCTCCATTTATTAAGTAAGGTATTGCTTATTGATCCAGTTGTGAAGATTTTTGCTTTCTGTATGCTGAGGTATAATTCATGTTGAAGGCGATAGTCTTTGATCTTCACCAATAAGTGCTTCAAGTTCCCTTCCCTTTCAGCAAGCATGTTTGTGTCATCTGTATATTACAGGTTATTAATGAATCTTCATCCAATTATGGTGCCATATTCTTCTTTTTAAAGCCTAGCTTGTCAGGTTATTTGTTCAGCATACAGATTAAATAGATGTGAGGGAAGATACAATCCTGACACACACTTTTGCTCATTTTAAACTATTCCGTTTCCCTCTTGTTCTGTTCAAATGCCTGCCTCTCAGCACAATTAAAACCAAAGATTTTGTCATGTGAATCACAAAACCAAAAATGCATTCTAGAAACCTGGTCCAAAATTTTCATAACATTCTTAGTGAAGTTCTCATCTTGTTATTGATTCACTGACTACTTATTCCATAAGAAGGATAAGCTTTTAATGTGGAATCATCAGGCACCCAGGTGCACACAAGGCTATGAATGAGTCATTTCCAGTGCTATGTATTAAGTATTAAAATAGGTGCCATGGGAGCACAGAAGAGGGTCAACTCTCACCCAGTCTTTCAGGGAGTCATAGAAGCCTTCCCAAAGAAAGGGATTGTACTGTGAGAGCCATATGAAGGAGGAGTTGGCCAGATGATGGAGGTATGGCAGATCAGAAAAGACTCTGGGGAAAGGGGGAGGTTCTGGCTTATAAATCAATCAAAACTAGAAAATTGAGCAAGAGCTTTCAATGCTTTGCTAATTATTTTATATTTCATCCTGGGGGCTACAGGGTTTTTAGGTAAAGGAAAGGCATGCAAAAAATTATTTTTAGAATTTTAATTTTGGTTGTCAATGGAAATATTTGAGGAGGGTAAGAAGGAAGTTTGGCAAATGTGGTGAAGAAAGCTGATGGTGCCAGGCTATCAAAAGATATAGCTTCTGGGGTCTTAAAGGCTTGAAGATAAACAGGTGGCAATCTAGCTCAGAAACAACAGTCCACATGGAAGAAGCACACCAGCCTGTGTGATCATGAGGTGTCTATGGAATCAGGTATCAAGCATCAAAGAACAAAAAAATCATATCATTGTGAATGAGGGGGAGTGAGGAATGGAGACCCAAAGCCCATCTGTAGGTAACTGGACATTCCCTTAGAGAAGGGTCACAGGGAGGAGATGAGCCAGTCAGGGTGCAGTGTAGCAATGATGAAACATACAACTTTCCTCTAGTTCTTGAATGTTTCCTCCCCCCACCACCCCCGCCCACTATCATGATCCCAATTCTACCTTACAAATCCGGCTAGACCAGAGGATATACACTGGTACAGATAGGAACTGGAAACACAGGGAATCCAGGACAGATGAACTCCTCAGGACCAGTGGTGAGAGTAGTGACACCAGGAGGGTGGAGGAAAGGTGGGGTAGAAAGGGGGAACCAATCACAAGGATCTACATATAACCCCCTCCCTGGGGGATGGACAACAGAAAAGTGGGTGAAAGGAGACATCGGATAGTGTGAGACATGACAAAATAATAATACTTTATAAATTATCAAGGGTTCATGAGGGAGAGGGTGGTGGGGAGGGAGGGGGAAAAAATGAGGAGTTGATACCAAGGGCTCAAGTAGAAAGAAAATATTTTGAGAATAATGAGGGCAACAATGTACGAATGTGTTTGACACAATGGATGGATGTATGGATTGTGATAAGAGTTGTATGAGCCCTCAGTAAAATGATTTAAAATAATAATAAAACCAAGTAACACAAAGAATAATTTTTTTTAAAAAAAAGAATGAAGCTTGGAAGACCATTTAACAGAAAATGGTCTTGCTTGGGCAACAACAGGAAAATCTAAACCAGAGACATTAAAAGATTACAACATTACAGTGCTCTGAGACCAAGGCCTTTTAAGCCAAATGAAAACACCTCTGAATCCCATGGGGGATGATAAAGGGGCAGTGCTCACACATTCATCTTGCTTATGACATTCACTACGAATTCAACTTCTACGTGACTGTCTAACTCCTGAGCCAGATTCCAGATTCCTTCACAACCATTCCACTGGGTTTTAAATAAACCATCTCAGAAGTAGTTAGGGGAGATCTCACTCCCATTGAGAAAGAAAAGCCAAGAGTGGAGCATGTCCTTTGGACCTCAAGATCCCAGTGCTGAACCTCTTCAATCCAGAAACAAAGAACTGTGATACCAGAGACGCTGCGTCGACAGTGAAGTAGTGGAGAACCAGCTGCAACAGAGGCAGCAAAACTAAGAGCACAAAAGAGAGCAAAGGGATGGGCTTCCTGGCCTGCAGAGTGAATAAAACTGAGTTACTTCAAATAGGTGCTTTGTGTGAGGTGCCTCCAGGCATTTAATCTGGGGGGTCAGAGTTTAGGCCCAAGATGCTAGAGGCATCTGGCAGTGATGTGTCCTTTGATGTGTCCTATCAGCAGTGCCAAAGGAGTTTCTAACACTTGCCACACGCGGGGCAGAGGTCAAGAGCCTCATAGCTTGAGAGGCCAAAGATCAGAAAAGTTGCTAAGTGGAAGAAATGTATTCTGAGTGTTTCTGCTCCGGATTGATCCCCTGTTAACTTCCCTTATAAACCCCATAATCATGAGTATTGTCTCTGAGTTTCGTGCAGCCATTGCAATGGAGTATCAAACCCAGAAAATGAGTCGATTCCCGTGGGAGGGACAGTTGGTATCAGACTAGGATAAAGAAGGATGGATTGTGGAGGCATGACCACTGCCTCTTGGGAATTAGGCTTTGGCTGTTGTGTTTGAGGCTTACTTTCCCTTGTGAAGTCAACCACTCTTACAAGTTTACTGCAGTATCATGTATCACTACCCACCACTAAATAAAAAACAGCCCTAATGAAAGAGATTATTTTAATCCTCTATAAATCACCTAGCAAGACATTTTACATATAGCGTGATAGCCATACATATTTGCTGAATCGATGACTGGATGGATGGCTATAAACTGCATATCTGACAAGCTGTGTCCATGAGAGCCCTGGTCCTCAGTAGATTCTAAGTAATGAACTGTATGGGCTGGTTCATGGAGCCACAGGTACCACCCCCAACTCGAGAGCCTGCTGTGTCATTTCCGCACAGGGGTTCTGTCGCCTAATGCTCTTCATCCAATCACTGACTTAATCGCCTCAGCTGGCACGGGTCTTGCTTGTGGGGGCGTGAAAAGTTTCTGCTACTGAAAGAACGGCAGTCTGTGCTCCCATCCTTTCCATTTGGATGGCCTCCTATTAGTGCTGATTCTCCTCCTTGCTCTAACAAGTAGCTCCTGCTTCAGCACAAAGCATTCTGGGCTTCTACCTCCCTTTATCCCTGTGTGGAGTGGAACGGAGCAGAGAAAGTTCCTCCCTGCCCACATTGTGCTGACACTGAAAGAGATACAATCATCGGGCGGGAAGGACAGATCGCTTTTGAATCGGAGCAGATACATTGCAGCTCCTCTCTGTGCTTCCTTTAATTATGAACCACTGACTCGGGCCACTATGATTGAGCTCCTCTTTCCAGAGACAAGTAGAACTCCCTTTATCTCTATCTCTTTCTCTCCGTTTATATGAGAAGTGGAGGGAGATGAGAACGAATTGCATGGAGAATGAAGTTTTTTTAAAAAAGTAGTAGTATAGTCAGACTGAGCTAAAATACATATACATCAAGACGATAAGGAAATTAATTCCAACCACAAAATTGCATTGAGCCCCTTATTTCTGCCAGGAGCAGTGCTAGAAACTTGCAGATTAACCAGTGGATTGGACTGGTTCTTGCACTCATTAAAAAAGAGAGAGAAAGAGAGAGGAGCCCTGGTGGTGCAGAAGTTGTGCAGTAGGCTACTAACCAAGGTCAGCAGTTCAAAACTACCAGCAGAAAGGAAAACAAATCACCCGCAGCTCCACGGGAGAAAGATGTGGGTTTCTAACCCTATCGTGACAGTCTTGAAAATCCAGAGAGGCCGTTCTACCCTGAATCAGGCTTGCTCTAAGTCCGAATTGAATTGACAGTGAGCGAGTTTTGCATTCATAGGTGTTGGGCAAATAACTTCACGGGATGACTGTTGGGAATAAGTGCCATGATTTAGCTTGAGAAAGGAAGGATTCCGAGGTGCCATGAGATTTTCCTTAAAATTTATAATGGAATGTGGCTTCCTGGAAGTGTGTTACAATTGTCTTTAAGACCTTATACCATCTAGCAGCTGCCCGGCTGACCAATTACAACATGGTTTTAAATGGGAGTTGTGTAGTGTGGCACCTGGCACCATCTGGAATCACAGCATTCCTGAGACCCAATGACGTATATGTGCGTATGTTCATCGTCTACCAATCAGCATCCTCCCTCTCCCCAAGCCAAAGATAGACCCATGTGCTTAGATTCCCCCAGAAATCATTATTAAAAACTCGCTGCTATAAATTATCAACTGCTTTATTAATAACACATAAGAATATGAGAAAGGAAGAGTGAGATCAGAATTTGGAGTTGATCATAGCTCACACACCCTCAGGAAGAAAGACGTCAGTTGTCAGCCTGGGTTTCTGGTCATGAAGTGCCGTTGTTAAGAGTTGCCACCTCCAGTGCCTGGAGGGTGGAGGGAAGGTGGGGTGGAAAGGGGGAACCGATTACAAGAATCTACGTATAGCCTCCACCCTGGGGGATGGACAGCAGAGAAGAGGGCAGGGGGGCGGGGGACATTGGACAGTGTAACATATGACAAAATAATAATAATTTATTAATTATGAAGGGTTCATGAGGGAGTGGGGAGTGGGGAGGGAGGGGGATGAGGAGCCGATATTAAGGCCTCGAGTAAAAGGCAAATGTTTCGAGAATGATGATGGCAACAAATGTACATATGTGCTTGACACAATGGATGGATGGATGGATTGTGATAAGAATTGTACAAGCCCTGATAAAATGATTTTTAAAATAAATAAATAAAAGGTTAAATATTTTTTTAAAAAGAGTTACCACCTCGTACTTCATCCCTTTAAATTCACCCATCACACCATTTGTCATACCCATTGGCTCAGAACTAACTCCAAGTTCACATACTCTATGTCCTTGGACATTTATGTCCCTTCCTTTGGCTCTGTCTTACTTGGCCACATGGCTCCCTCCAAAGGATTGGCCTTGCTTGAGGCCTAGATGGCTGCCACTTATTCATTGATTAGTCACAACTCTTAGAGTATCAAATTAATGAAAATTCCACTCCAACTGGCTCAAGCCGAACAGCAATTATTAAATCATGTCACTGAAATGAAGAATAGCATTGTTGACTTCATATCCCTTTTTCCTTTCCCCGGGCCTTAGTCTTGCTTTCCTCTGTGTGTTTCCTTCTCAACCAAAATCTCTTTGAGTGACCTCTGACGCCGGTCTTTCATCGTTACAGCTATAAGAAGAGCAGAAATAAAAGCATCTTCGTTCCAATCTCCCCAGTAAACATGTAAGTCAGTATGAACTCAGATTCCATTGACATTGGCACATGCTCATGCCTGAAGAAAATACTGCAGCCCCAGGGATCTGATGAGCTGATTGGCCAGGCTGTTCTCCCACCCATCCCGGGAGCTGAGGGTAGGTCATCTCAGCCAAAACGACATGTTCTGCCAGAGGGGAGGCTGCACCTCCTAAAAGAATCACCGGCAGCTGTAAATGGTAGGACTAAAACATGCTGAGCAAGGGAAAGAAACATGCTCAGAATTGCCCCTCAGCGCCCACATTTCAGGGTATCATCCCAGTCAGAGTTGCGTTTTTCCAAATGTTTAAATGGAAGGTGGGGGGGGTGTGGACGCTTTTCAACCAAATTTTGGGAATCTAAGGCTTCTTTCCATTTTTCTCATTGCCCTCTTATGTCTCCTGGAGGGAAGAGCTGATGGGACGTGAGAAGGAAAGGCCACGTAACAGGGAGAAGCACATTAGGTACCAATCTTCTTTGAGAACAATGAAACAGATGTTAATAAGAGGCAACACCTGGCAGGTCCAGATTGCAATTGTTCACAGGATTGTTGGACTATTCTAGGGAGAACCCATCGCTTCGTTTTCCTTCCAGCTATCACACAGATGCAAAACTGGACTGTCTGCACAGAGAACTAAGTTATATCTATATGAAGAGGATTGTGACTAGGCTTTGAACTTCAGCCACTAACTTTTAATTTGGATGAGAGAAGAGAAATTATCAACCACCTATTTGAACCTGAATCCTGCCCCTTCGCTTCTCCAATCAATTACAAAGGTCATGGGTGTGAAGGAAGATTTTGCTGCATTTAATAGCAGGGGCAAATTGTGTTGAAGCATCTTTTTTAGTATATTTTTTGTTGTGTGTGTTTTGGTTTTTCCTCTTGTTTGCTGTTTCTTGGGGCTCCACAATCTAAGCATCATTTCATTCCACATTGTTTCATCCATGTGCTGCTATTTGAATCTTCATGAGGGGCAGGTATGTTCATAGTACATTTTCTCTCCCCACCCCACCATGTGCAAATTTTAATAACAATAGTATATTATTAACTATATCATTATTACCAATAGCACTAATAACTATCAAAGGCAACAACATAATAGTCATGTTAATGAACGCTTAACAATGTGGCCTGTTCTCTGCCAAGTATGTGGTTTATGTTATCACAACTAAAGAGTACAGCAAAACTTTGAGAAAAGCACTTTTTTTTTTCATTCCCACACTAAAAATGAAGAAAACTGAGACTCAGGAACTGTGATAGTTAAGTTTTATGTCAACTTGGATGGGCCAGGAATATCCGATAATATGATCTAACATAGTATGATCAACTCTATGCTGGGATCTTCTGTGAAGCAGCTATGGGGAGAATAGACCTCCTTAATCTAGTCGCAGCTTTGATGTAGTTGAGGGAGGTTTCATTCAGAGTGTGGCCTACTCCAAGCATCGATTGGCAGTGTGTTGGCATCTGGTTCGTGGACCACCTGTTATATGACCTGCCAATCCCAGGAGCCATCAGCAAGCTGTTGACCTTGAATTCATTCACCCAATCTCAGGTTCATTCAGTTTTGCATGGTGGTAGTTATATAATCGGGTGTCAACTTGAGACTGAAGAGTGAAGGGGTGGAGTTTAACCTGTCACTCAGGTTGCAGCTTGATGACCTCATTTGGAAGCGCTAAGGAGATAAATAGCTCGATGGAGGTGGAACACACACACTCTCCCTGCAAGACATTCCTATGGACAAGCCACATGGACCTCTGCTGATAAAGCGAGAGCCCTGGAGCTGGAGGAGCCACGTGGAGACCCATGCCAGCATCGAAATGTTTCCACTCCCTCTGGATCCGCAAGACTTTCCACCAACTGGCCTGGGATCTTCCGACATTCAGCGTCATCACATGTGCTGCGTGAGTCTGAAAAGGAATTTATAGATTGGTATCAGATATTGGAGCTAATATCGGACTTATGGACTTAATCTGGACTGGGCTGGGATATTTCCTCAATATACAATTTCTCTTTTATATAAAGCTCTTTTTTATACACATATGCGTGTCTATGAATGTTTCCTTAGTCAACCCAGACTAACATGCATCCACAAGCATAATCTTCATAACTATAAGTGATGATTTATCCCTATCAAGTAAATACCTATTCATGCTATTTGAAAAAAAGGTTGCCTCCTCCAACCCAAGATCACAAATCTATTATATTCCTGATTTATCTTCTGCTTCATGTTTATCAGCTTCTGCAGCTACAGGATTCAGGAGAAGCCTCCAGTTTACATCTGATTGTCGGGCTTGAACCAGATGGGACTTAGTCACGTCTATTTCTTCATGAGCTCTTCCTTGATATAAATCTCTTTCTCTGTACATGCACATACACTGATGTTGCTTCTCAAAAAAATAGAGAACGCAACCTGACACAGTAACCAATGCCTAACCAACAGAAACACAGCCAGGGAGTGTCTTCCCTACCACCCCCTGTTCTCCCCCTAGGCTCCTCGGGTCAAACCCACGTTCTTCATTCATCCCCTCTGAGCTGACATGCTCGCCCCAGTTTCCACTTGCTGCTTTCAGCTAAATTGTCCCTGATTTTCAAGACAATTGTAAGTAACGCCTTATCCCTGACTGGTAAATGTCTATTCATGGTATTAGAACAAAAGTCGCTACCTCAGACCCAATTCTCCAGCCCAAACAACGTTGAATGCCCCCTCTTGTTATAAGGTTTGGTGATGTGGTCAGTCACTACAAAGCACAGTCCTCCAATTGACCTGAAGCTCTAGGGGATTTTCACCCGCAGTGGACTCTAGTTTTAGCCACATTTAGCTGCATGTGGTTGAATAAAGGAGTGATTAAAATCATGGTCCAGGTGGGTTCTAAGTAGTTTATCAAGACTTCTCTCCATCCCTGTTGTCATTTTTCAACCCCTCCGGTTGCTAATTCTTATCTCCTCGACTTGAAAACTATGAGTTTATCCCACATGTTCTTTTCTAAACTACCTACATGGATTAGGAAAATTGTAAGGAGACCAACTATAGAGAATATGTGGAAAGCCTACTAAGCTAGAGCATTCATTGCCCATCGAGTGGGAAGCTTTATTGTCCGAAGTACTGAGATCCTAGTATTTGCCTAGACTGCCAGAAATGTGGATTTTTTGTTTTTATGTAAAAATCTTCCAATATTTCAATGTCATGTATTATGGCAATTTTTTTCTTTATAACATCATTTTTGAGGGCTCATACAACTCTTATCACAATCCATACATACATCCATTGTGTCAAGTGCATTTGTACATTTGTTGCCATCATCATTCTCAAAACATTTGCTTTCTACTTGAGCCCTTGGTATCAACTCCTCATATTTCCCCTTCCCTCCTCACCCCCCATCCCTCATGAACCCTTGATAATTTATAAATTATTATTATTTTGTCATGTCTTACACAGTCCGATGTCTCCTTCACCCACTTTTCTGTTGTCCATGCCCCAAGGAGGGGGTTATATGCAGATCCTTGTGATCAGTTCCCCCTTTTCTACCCTTCCTTCCCCTTACTCTCCTGGTATCGCTACTCTCATTATTGGTCCTGAGGTTTATCTGTCCTGGATTTTCTGTGTTTCCAGTTCTTATTTGTACCAGTGTACATCCTCTGGTCCAGCCAGATTTGTAAGGTAAAATTGGGATCATGATAGTGGGGGGAAGGAAGCAATAAAGAATCAGAGGAAAGCTGCATGTTTCATTGTTGCTACACTGCACCCTGACTGGCTTGTCTCCTCCCCGCGACTCTTCTTTAAGGGGATGTTCAGTTGCCTACAGATAGGCTTTGGGTCTTCACTCCCCACTCGCCCTCATTCACAATGATATGATTTTTTGTTCTTTGATGTCTGATACCTGATCCTATCCACACCTCGTGATCACACAGGCTGGGGTGCTTCTCCCATGTGGACTTTGTTGCTTCTCAGCTAAATGGCCACTTGTTTATCTTCAAGCCTTTAAGACCCCAGGCACTATATCTTTTGATAGCTGGACACCATCAGCTTTCTTCAACACATTTGCTTATGCACCTATTTGTCTTCAGCAATTGTGTCGGGAAGGTGAGCATCACAGAATGCCAGTTTAATAGAACAAAGTGTTCTTGCATTGAGGGAGTACTTGAGTAGAGGCCCAATGTCCATCTGCTACATTAATACTAAACCTATAAAAAAATGCACATAGATCTACTTCCCCATCGTCATATATAAATATATTTACATATGTACATACCAGTATTTAGACCTCTATAATGTCCTTTGCCTCCTAGTTCTTTCCTCTATTTCCTTTTACTTTCCTATTATGATAATTTTTACATTTATTTAACTTCAATGTACCTCAGTTTCCTCATTTGTAAAATGAATACAATATAGAAACATAACTTACAGGGTTGCTAAGAAGAATAAATTATTTTGTTTCCCTGAAGAGCTTAGCGTAGTTCTTGGCACACAGTGTGTATAGCTATATCGACAATGTGGTGGTTACATAATTTCATGTCAACTTGATAAATAGGTCTAAGGGTGGAGTCTAGCCTGCCAATCGGGTCACAGCCTGATGATGCCTCCTGTGTGTGTGGCCTTCTAATGAGGATTCTGGGAACTTCTTCTCTTTCACCCTGGAGGTGGGCCACACTCTCTCTGCTTCAGCTTCCTGTTGAGGAGTCACACTCAGAGAGCTGGAGGAACCATGTGGAGACCCCTGCCAGCACAGAGATGTTTTCACCGCCACTGGATCCACAAGACTTTGCACCCACTAGCCTGTGATCTTCCTGCATTTGGCATCATTTCATGTGCTGTGTGAGTCTGAAGAGGAATTTGTAGACTATTATCAGATATATGGGTTAATATTGGACCCATGGACTTGATCCGGACTGAGCTGGGATATTTTCTCAATATACAATTACTCTTTAATGTAAAGCTCTCTCTTACACATATGAGTGTCTGGATTTGTTTCTCTAGTCAATCCAGACTAACACAGACAGGAAGAGGGCAAGCTTTCATGATAAACATAGTTAAGTGCTCAACTGCTAACCAAAGGGTTAGTGGTTCCGACACACGCCAGAGCTCCGTGGAGAAACAACCTGGCAGTCTGTTCCTGTAAAGACGAGCCTAGAAAACCCCATGGGGAGATTCTACAAGTTGAAATGTGTAAGCTTGAAAGCACATATAATTATGTATTATCAATTGCATATTAATCAAATGATTGACTATTGAGTGCATTATTGAGTAACAGCGATCATAATAAATGTTTAAAGAAAACCACCCTGCAAGTCAAGCCAAACACCCCTATAAGCCGCTTACGCCCTACCGTTTATCATATTGGGACCTCTGCTTATACCTCATCTGGCATACCTCTTGATTCTTTTCTCATATATAGTTTCAAAATTGTCCCTTCCTCTGATTCCATAGGCTCCAGTTTGGTAAAACTGTGACTTTTTAGCTCACCCCTGAGTCCTGAGACTACAAAAGATGGAATCGTTTGCAGCATCTGCCTTTTCCCCCCGCCCTATGAAGGTGTGGTTGAAAATTTTCACCCTGGAAAGCAAACCCGTAGTAGAAGCTCCTGTTTCCCAAGCCTCAGAGGGGTCTCTATCAGCCGCAGCCCACTTTTCAATCAACCTTATCTGTAATGTTTGCAGATTGCTCGGCCACCCCTGTAGCCAGCTGTGTTATCAGCAATCAGCTGCACGCTGAGGACAGAGGATAGGCACAGTTGAGAGCAAGGCTAAAAATAACCAATTTTCAAATTAAAATACTCAATTGGAGAGGAAGAGGGAGAAGAGGCAGGACACGGTAGGGCAGGCTTTATTTATTTACACTATTGAATCAAAGAGAAAGGGGCATTTTGAAGGAGTTGAGAGTATGGCAGAATTGTTTTCATCTTCAGTAATGTCAAAACACAAATGATGATGCAAAGCAAATACCTGTCAGACAAGCCCAACGGAAGCTTATTTACACGTTTGGGATGAGCAGGGTTGTAAATGATGCTTTAATTGGGAAAACCTGCCTAGTCATTTGAACAAGTAAATGTAAAAACAGACATAGCACCGCGCTAGGAGGAAAATAAACTTAAAGAAGTTTCTTTTCCATCTCTTCACTCTAATACATTTCACCCTTTTCTCCTGCCGCTCTCTATTCCATTTTCATTTCCATTAGAAAAAACACATCTCAGCATTTCCCTGGCTGCCCTTAACCTTCTGACTTGCTCACTTGGGGCCTGTAGAAGACAAAGCATTCTCTCAATGACTGGAGACAGGCTCTGGGCAGTATCCAATGCACGTAGGCTGACCTCTGGGGCTGAGACAGTGGCTTCCTTAAAACAAACAGCGCAGAGGCTGATGGATTGGAAAACTTGTATAGAATGCCCAACTCAATGTCTAGACAATAACAGGCATTCAATGAATATTATTTTCCTTAGCTATCACTCAATAGGGAACCAGCATACATTAGCAAAAAGCAAAAATCACCTACTCACCTTCTGTAATAAAAATATTTGACTGGGAAGAATGATCTCCACATAACAGTGATTCAGATTAAAAAGATGGTTTCTGGAAGGGGGTCATGACTACTACAGGTTTCTTCTTTATTTTCTATTTGACTTAGTTTTCAAATTTCCTGCCATAAGAAATCAAATGATTCTAAATCAAAAACTCTGAATGCTATTATAGTGAAGGCATGTCGTTCTAATCTTACATTCACCGATTACAATATAATAACATGGGTGGCCTTCTAGTAATATTCAGTAGTGAGCTTAAAAATTCATTTGAATGCCCTTTTGTGGTCCTTTCAAAACTTTCCAGAAGTAGCAAAAGCATTTTACCCTTTTTTTTTTTTTAGATTCTGAAAGGTTGATATTAAATTGTCCTTAAACCGCTTGAGACGGTTGTACTATTCCAAACATGCCCCTAAATGGCATATACAAATGTGTAAACTAATTATTTCAATGCATATAATTTACTTCGTAATTTTGACCATTATTTCTATGGTAACTCGTTTTGCTATTGGCCTCAGAACCTTGCTATCTCTCCAAGCCATCTAATTTCAGCACGTTCCCGGTGGACAGTTCCTTGCCTCTTCACTGTTTCTTCTAGGCTTCTCTCACTCTCCAAACCCACTTCTAGTCAGTAGATTCCAACTCATAGAACAGGGTAGAACCGCCCTCTGTGACTTTCCAGACTGTGATCTTTACTGGAGTAGACAGCCGCCTCTTTCTCCCGCAGAGCAGCTGGTGGTTTCAAACTGCTGACCTTGTGGTCAGCAGCCTAACACACATAACCATTATGCCACCCGGAGTCCTTTCTTCTAGGCTTAGCCACAAGCAAGGGCAACCTGGAAATGTGTGAGAGTGAAACACCCCACGGGGCAGTCCTCTTCCCATGAAAGATGAAAATCTGTGGATCAACGTCCTAATTCCATTGTCCTGCAGTGGGATACTTCTGAGCACTAGCCTTCTCATTAGTACATGCCTCGTTGGTTTTATCTCCTTTCTTACCCCTCTCATTTCCACATTTCTATTTTCTGGGCTCACCTCTTAAATAAATTCCTGAACAGAAGCTATGTCAGTTTCCTTGCTTAGTACAAGCTCTATCACACAATTAATTACATACAACATGTATGTTTGCCTTTGCTACCACGAAGCTGTAACATGTCATTGAAGCCTCACAAAGCCACTCTGTCCTAGGACAAGACAACTTGTTTTCATCTTATTTCTCGGTAAGCCTTCAATAGACCTTGCTTTAGTTGAATTTTCTGAATATGTTTTGGATGTTGACATACATTTGGCAACTCAAATTCATTGATGAAATGTTTTCTTCTCAAATATTGTTTTGTAACAGAATTTAATGAGGTGAATCCCAGATTCATCACTAAATGTGTGGTCTTATTTTGTCAAGTCTCAGTATTTTGTTCTGTAGTATATGTGTACCGATAAAACCTTGTAGGTTATTGCAAAAATTGTAAAAAAAAATCCCTGCAATTTCAATGTCTAATATTATGATTAAACTCAGAGCCGAGTTTTGCACACAATGCAAAAATATAAAGCCGGCATTGCACTTAAGATCTGAAGAGACTGACTAAAAGACACACAAGTCACTCTAACACTTTCTTTTTTTATGCACTTTACCTTGTATTGAAACCCTGCTGTTCTGGATACAGAGAGTCATTCCCCAAAATTGGAGGATCAAATATGACCAAGATTTTCATCTGGAACTTACAAGGTACACGAGACAGGAGATGCATATTTGGAGTTGATCTTGTGCTATAAACATTTAGTGAATGATAACTATTGTGCTAAAACACTGGGGAGTAGAAACACAAAAATAATCAAGACTTGATCTCCTCCTGGAAGAGAAACAGCTGACCGATGAACCCTACAATGGCATGGCAAATATTATGTGCTGGGCAATATATGGAAACTTTAGAAGGAGTAGTCAGTTCTGCCAAGGGGAAGTGGAGGTGGAGGTAGCGTAAAACCCATAAAGGAGCCCTAGGAGGTAAGAGTTACGCAGAAGGAGACGAGAGCTCCAGGTCACAGCACATACAAAGCAAGGAGGCATAGAGAGCACAGTGTTTTCAGGGAACTCCAACCAGTTGCATTAGATTGGAGTGAGGAGAGATGGAATAAATGAGGAAGAGAGATAGGGAGAACACCTCTCTTAAAAACTAGTTTGTCGATAAAATAATAATAAATTACAAATTATCGGGGGGAAGGGGGAGGGGGGAGCGGGGAGGGACGGGGAGGGAAGGGGGGGCGGGAAATGAGCTGACACCAGGGGCTCAAGTGGAAAGTGGGTGACATAAGAATGATGAAGTCAACATATGTACTAAAGTGCTGGACACTGATGACGTATGTACAGATTGTGATGAGTTGTATGAGCCCCTAATAAAATGATTATTAAAAAAAAAAACTAGACTGTCCTTTTGAAATAACCATCATGGAGTGATAAATTTGTGTAAAATATTAATGTCACCTAAAGTTAGGTTGGAGGCCCACTCACACCATAAGCTAGCCATTGAATTGCTAACTGCAAGATCAGTGATTCAAACCTGCCAGCCACTCCATGGAAGAAAGTTGGGGCTCGCTGCTCCCATAGAGATTTGCAGTCGCCGAAATCCAGGGACACAGTTTTCTACTCTGTCCTATGTGGTTAAAAGCTAGAACCAACGTGAGGACTGGGAGATTTTTTGTTGTTGATGTTTTATTAAGGTTAGATCACTGGCACATTTTCACTCCGTTTGAGGACAGTGGGACTTATTTGTTGTCTTATGAAAGTTAGATCACTTGTGAATTTTCACACAACTAGTTTTCAGCAAGAAAAAAACTAGAAAACGAACCTCCTAATTCTAGACAGGGTCCTTAATCCAGTTGACTCTGACCCATGGCAGAGTAGAAATATCGTCCATGGAGTTTTTAAAAGCTTGTGACCTTCCAGAAGCAGAATGAAGGCCGTTCTCCCCATGCCCCTCGGAATGGTCAGTGAGTCGTCCAACACCCAACTGTTCTTACCACCCAGGGACTCCTCTCTCACCACCCGTGTTTCACTAAGGGGAGCTGCAGGACCAGCCACCTAAGTATTACCTGGGAAAGTGTTGTTGTTTGTTGTTGCTGTTGCTGTTGTTAGGTGCCATCAAGTTGGTTGCAACTCATAACAACACTATGTGCAATAGAACGATGCGTCCCCCCAGTCCTGTGCCTCAAAAGAAAGTCATGACCAGCTCCTACCAGCAGATCAGGAACATTGAAAACATTACGGAGCAGAGTTTGACTCTGAAACACCTTGAGTCAGAATTGACTCTACTGCAACTGGAGTTTTTGTTGGTGGTGGCAGTGTCCCAAGTTTACTAAATGTATACATGAACTTAAAGCGAGCCCGTCCCCAGATCCCAGCATTGTAGTGTTTAGGAAAATGTGACTAAAAAGTCATTCTCAATATTATTCATTTCCATGTTCTCTATACCTATGCCTGGCTTAGTTTCTTGGACATAAGAACCCACTCCCATTCAAGATGATTTCAACTCATAGCAATCCTATAAGACAAAGGAGAGCTAACTGCTCCTTGGGGTTTCCAAACTGTAAATCTTTATGAGACAAGACAGATTCATCTTTCTTCCATGGAGAAAGCTTAACCCACAGTGCCACCACAGAAAGTGCTTAATCAGGGGTGAATAGCCAAGAGAGCCACTCAATTAGTCCGAGCAATACACTAATGTTTTAAGTGTAAGCCTACAGAAGGCTTGTTTTAAAATGTTAAAAGTTGACTGAAAATAAAAATGATAGCCTATTCCAAATGATGGCACATAGGAAAATTTGAATTAATGCATTCTAAACACTAGGTTATCGCATTGATTTTCTGAAGTTAGAACCAGTCTGCATGCAATCAGCCTGCCTCTGCGCTGCTGACCTCAAACATGGGAGAGATGAAGGACAATCTCATTGTGCCAGTAGCTGGCACACCCAAACAAGTGAATTTGTCCATTACACTATCAGTGTCATAGGGAATGTTACAAACTAGCATTATCAGGTTAAGAGAAGCAAGCTGTATCACTCATAAAGAGAAATGCAAGTCCACAGTAGGAATTCAGACAAAGTTAAACAATGGTAAAAATAAATTAAAGATAGGCATTGAGTGACCTCTAGTGTTGTTGAGAAGAATATGAGTTAAGTATGGGAAATGTGTAGAATCTTAGGCCACAGCACACACACACAAAAAGATATATTTAACACCAAACCCACTGGAATCGAGTCTATTCTGAATTCATAGAGACCCTATCTCATGGCTTCAAGATTTTGTTAAAATTTGGGGGGCAGCCAGCCTCCTCTTTCTCTCACGGAATGACTGATTGGCTTGAACCACCAACCTTGCAGTTAGCAATCCAACAATACAGAATCCTCCATAAATCAGTACATTACAATTCATTCAATAGTCAACAACAACATGTGTATTTTTCAATTCCGTTTTCATCACTAAATTCTGGACTATCCTGAAGACACATAATATTAAGATGTCTTATGTATAGCATAGCCTATGTGATCAAGGTTAAGATTTTAGATTCATTCATTCAAATGCCTTTGAGAGAAAAGAAATAATGCCTGAGAGTAAATGTTACTGAGCGGTAGGCTGCCCAACCTGGGAGAAGGTCAAAGGGAGGCAGCGAGAGCCTGAACCATCCTATTTCTGTAGGGCTGGGAGAGAATGCAGGCATTCAGTTGCTTCACCTTCTAATGTGTGCATTGATTTTCTAAAAGTGCGGCTCTGATCACCTTCCATCAAGGTTCTGGAAATGCAGAACCTACCAAATTAAGAACAAATCTTCAGCAGGGTCACTCAAGACCTTCTCTAAGATGAACCCTGACCTTTGTCCTGACCTTTGTCCTCTGTCAAGCACCACCAGACACCATGACACTTGCGTGCTTCCTGCACATGCAGGCTTCCCGCTCCCAGGGTCTTTTTTAACGGCTAGAATTTCACAAACCTTGATGTAAAAGATGTCCTCATGCCTCGGAAAGGGAAGAGTTTGCAGCTTATTTCCATTAACTTCTAAACTTCAAATCCTATTTCTACCAACTACTAATGTGTGACTGGGCAGGGGTGGGGGCGGAGATTACTAAGTCTAACTTAAACTCGGTGTGATCATCCCTCATATAAGGATAAATATGTACATGACAATGTGACCACAGCGGCAACTGCGTGACAGAAAGCAAGGAAGAGCATGAAGAAACCAAGGTCATATCTCATCTCTGTGATTAATTTGCAAATCTGGATAAACCTTTCCATTCTTTTAGTACCAGTCTCATTTGTCAAACAGTTATAATAATAATCGACTTGAAAACATTAATGCAGGAATTAAAATCAGATGGCTACAGAAAATACAAAGTGTAGCTCAGATACTCAGTAAATGCTAATGCTGCACCGAGTGTATTTTAGGCACCCTGGCGGCACTTTCAGGTAAGCGTGGGACTGCTAACCACAAGGTGGGTTCAAATCCACCAGCCACTCCTAGGAGAAAGATGAGGTTCTCTACTTCCATAAAGACTTACAGACTCAGAAACCGTGCTTGAGTCATTCTGAGTTGGGATCTACTAGATGGCAGGTAGGTGACTAAATGTTTCAACTAACTCTGCACTCCCTGAGACTACTGTTTCTAACTACTTCTCAAATTTCAGGTAGGAGCATGATCTCAAATGGTACCATCATGTCCTCTCAGTGGGCTGAGGCCTCTAATTACCTTTTTCTCCTTGTTTTATTGAAAATGACTCAGCCAAGGAGCCAAGGGACTGTTACTAGCACCTCCCAGGCAATGGTGATAACCGATCATGTGATTATCACATTTCGTTGGGACCAAGACCTAGTCTCCTGTGATCTTGACCTCTTGGGTATTCTCAGATAATTTACAGGATAGTCCAGAAGGCCTTCTAAATAAAACATTGTGTGACCAATAAATTATCTTGGACCAAACTCTTGGTATAAGGCAAATTTAGAGTAAAATGATAACACAAAACTTTTAGAAGATGAAATACATTATTCCTTCGATGCAACTTCTTCTGGAATCTCCATAGAAGGGCACATAACACACCCACACAAAGAGCAGGAAGAGAGATCTTCTTTAATAATCCATGGTTTTTTCTAATCGGCAGCACATAAATATCTCAAATCCTGTTATTACTCTGATTCTATGTTCCGGGATGAGCAAACATCCATTTTCACTCCCTATGGACTCCACCCTGTCATGGAAGAAAAAGAACAGATTCTAAATCTTTGGGCTGGAGTTAAATGAGTAGAAGGATGATCCTTCATCACGTTTGTACCCTTGAGTAGTTTCAACAGAACTTGGGACACAGTTCCAGTAGCAATATTTTCAGCTCCTTCCAATTACTACCAGACTTTTGTGTGATTATTATAATGAGTTCTCAACAACAGACGGCAGGAATCCCTGGTGCTCCTGAAAACAGTGTATTAGCAAAGGAAGGAGTCTGAAGCAAACTCCAGACTTGTTCCCTTTCCTCCTTCGTACCCTGGAAGATAAATTTTAAAAGTGATGCTGCAGCACTGCTGCATCCTCAGAATTGAAATTCCAAAGGACTTTGACTCTTCACGAATGTATCCTTCTATCAAGCTAACCCTTCTTATTGACCTCGTCTCCTGAACCCTTCCGGCTTGATGAAAAAGGACAAGACTCAAGGTGCTGGGTACGATTGAGTTGAAACACCCCCAATCATTGATCGCCAGATCCTTGTCCCTCTCCAGCTCAGTCTCCTTGCCCTGGGTTTGGGTTCTTGAGCCATGACCTCAATGTATTTCAGTGACTCATTTTAACTCTGTGTGTGTGTGTGTGTGTGTGTGTGTGTGTGTGTGTGTGTGTGTGTAAAGGTCCCTAGATTGCACAAACAGTTTGCTCCTGGCTACTGATCGAAACGTTGGCCATTGGAACCCACCCAGCAGTGCCCTGGAGGAAAAGCCTGACAATCTGCTTCCGTAAAGAATACAACCAAGGAACCCCCGTGGAGCAGCCCTACTCTGTAATGTACGTGGTTGCCATGAGTTGAAGTCAGTTGTGTTTGTTCGGGGTGTTTGTTCGGGGTGGGGGGCGGTGTGTTCTGATATGCAACAGCCAGCCAGAAAAGTGCACAAGTCGCCATGTACAAGTCGATGAATGCTTACAGAGTGAAAATTTCTGCATTCAGACCCACACTCAAAGGAATGCAGCATTGCTACCACACCCAGAGTCCTACGGGGCTACATTCAAGTTACCCTGGCAACTATTACACCTATCAGGCTGAATCATACATTAGCTTTTCCTCCAAGCTTTATATACATTGGGTTGCACAGTGATATCCAAGTTTATGAGATCCACCTACGTTGTGCCAAGTAGCTGTAGTTTGTTCACTCTCCTGGCAGTGTACGTTTGAGTACACCATGATTTATTTATCGGTTTTATTGCTGGCGTAGGTCCCAGTGGAACTTGCACTCAGCACCTCATCTTGGGTCTGCAAATGGGAAAGCATAGCTCCAACCCCTGTACCCTAACTTTCTAGGAATGATTTAATATCCCTGTGACAGTGACTGCAGAACTGACTTGTCACCCTTTGTCCAAGCCAGTGATCTTCAAATTCCACTTTTTAGGTCCATCAACCACTGCCCCTATGACTTTCCGAAAATCCCTTTCTCATGGGGATGGTGCATCCACGTTGTGTGTGTAGTCATCTTGTCATCCCTTAGAAGTCGTTTTGAAAGCGCTATCTATGAGTTAGTTCCATCTGTGGCCGAGCACTGTACTGGGATTCAAAACAAAGATATAGTCTATAATTTGAGGGAGTTTGGCACCAGCTAGAAAGAAATGCCTGGTTTCTTTAGTTAGTCCTGTATGTGAATGTGCTGCACTAATGCACCCCTAACTCCATAGAAAAGTAAACTCATAATCTTTGGGGGGGTTGTAATAAAAGTCTTAAATGTCTCACCCAAAGTGCTAAATGTCCTTGAAGAATTCTGTAACCGTCAAAGCATGCTGAATTACCAAATCTTGTCTGTTTTAATATTTTTAAATATTTGCACTCATATTTGGGGGCTGAAAGTGAAACTCCAGGACACTGCGCCCTGTTTAACACTTGAAATTTAACACCATCATCAACCACTATTATTTCAAACCTCTACAGAGCCCACCACCTATGTTTGTAGAGGGCAAATATAAACAAAGCAGTAAAAATTCACCACATAATAAAAGAAGATGAGACGCCTCTGTCAGACTCGGGCTTGATCCACAAACACCTGGCCATATTGTGTTTTGATATAAACTAATGGGCTCGATCTGACTTTCCCAGGAGACACATAGTTCTTCAGATCTTTTCCCATTTTAAACGGCCGTGCATAACAGGATTGATAACTGAGACTTTGCATTGCAAAACTCAGTAAAACACAACCTGAAATTCTAGTGTCACTTATCCCTGTAATAACCAAAAAAAGTAATACTCGTGGGCTTCCTAAGTGTTTGAAAGTAGAAATTGACTCCTGGGAAGGCAGAGAAGCCAATTTTCAATGGGCAGGTTTCATTTCCTCCGCTTAATTCAAATCCTCATAAAAGCGTTTGAAGTCCCGGCACCAGTAGTGGCATTCCAATGTCATTCATAAAGGGGTGCTTTAGGAGGGGCCATTTAGATGTAAAATACATTCTGCCTATCAACCATACAGTCTGTGGACTAGGAATCCCAAAGGGGACATTTTTCTAGGCCCAAAGAAGGGAGGAGGGTGACGGGAGATCTCAGACAGGGGAGAGTCCATTGGGCACGCTCATCTGGGTTCACAGGGTCCTCCTTGTGCAAAGGAAACCACTGTATTCGTTCCTTCCTTCATTCACACTCCAGTGAGGTGCTGGGTAAGGATACACAGGGGACTGCTTTCAGAAGACAGATGGAACTGAAACCTTGCCATCAAATGCTATCGTTTGGGCTGAAGAAGAGAAGCGGGGCGGGGTCTCAGCCCCCACCTGCCCCCCTAGCGTGGTCAGGAGAGGAGCACCCTCGGAAAGGGCACACTGGGAGAAGCAGCCTGTAATGTAAGAAGACAGAGGAGAGTGGAACATCTTTGATGGGTAGGAAAAGTGTAAATGGGAGAGAGAAATCTAGAAAAGGAGGGTGCGAATGGTTGCGTCATTCAATGTGATCAACCTCCCTGCATTGATTCCATGTAGAAACTGCTAAATTCATGTATGCTCTGCTGTGTATAATTCTCAACAAAAAGAAAGTAAAATATTTTGTAGCCGGCCGGGGGTGGAGAAATCTTTTCACGTGGAAAGGATAATCCACTCTTTTCCAAAGCCGCTGAAAGGCCAAATGAGATGAGGTTTGAGAAGTGGCCAACAGAATCAGCAAGATGACGTCTCTGGCAGCCCTGACAAGCAGGGTTTCAAGACGATAGAAACAACCCAAAACCAGCTCATTCCTACCCACGGCAATCCCCTGGGTGTCAAAGTAGAGCTGTGCTCCACAGGAGCGTCATCTGCTGCATTTTTGGAAGCAGACCGCTGGGGCTTTCTTGCAAGACCTCTCCACTTGAACTCAAACAACTGATCTTGGACTCCAAACAACTAAGGTAAGCGGTCCAGACTAACCATTCACATCCCCCAGGAGCAAAGGAAAGGGCTGGGTGGCTTGAAGAGAGGGTGGCATCAATAGAGAGTGCAGGTGACATTGTTGAAGGGCTTGCCATCGAGAGTAATGCTCATACTTGATCCAAAATGAGATGTGTTAGGCCATGGGTTTATTCTGATAAGAATCATAGAGAAAAATTGACACAGAATTTCAAGTAGTGAATGGAAGTTTAGGATTCTTTGGGGTTTTTTAATCATTTTATTAGGGCCCGTACAACTCTTCTCACAATCCATACATACATCCATTGTGTCAAGCGGAGGTTTATCATTCTTGAGCAAATAACAGGTGTGAGATCGAGAGCACGGGTACAAAGAAGTAGGATGTTCTCCTCCAGGGATCTGTCCCCTCCTGAGTCTCACCATGCTTGCTTCTAAGAGGCATTCTGGCTCTATTCCATCCAAGACAGATTGGTTCATTCCTCTGGAAGTTCATAGTATATTTAATTTTGTCAAAACCACTGTAATCCAAAAGCAACAATTCTTCAGTTTTCCTTATTCGCTGTCCAGTTTTCATCTGAGGCTACTGAAAATGCCATGGCTTGAGGCAGATGCTACTCATCTGTCATGACAGATGCCTTACTCATCAAATTGACTTCTCAGACACCTCGAAGCAGTCTTTTGTAGCAGATTTGTCCAGTGCAGTATATGATGTGATTTCTTGACTGCTGCTTCCAGGGACCTTGATTTTGGATCCCAGAAAATTGAAATCCTTGACAATGTTGGTCTTTTCTCTGATGTGGTTTATTGGTCCAGCTGTGAGGACTTCTGATTTATGTTGACGTGCAATCCACACTGAAGGCTATAGTCTTTGTGCTGATTGCTTCATTTATTTCCGTGTAATTCAAAGGAAGGTCACTAGCTAGGAAAATAACGAGAAGTAGTAACATTTTGAGGAGATAAAGGTATAGATTTTATCATTCAGATAACCTGGCTTTCTAGCCAAATCTTTCTATTTAATACTTCAATCTATAACGCCTTAAACAATTAAATCAACCTCTCAGGTCCTCAGCTTCTTCATCGATAAAAGAGGGAGAATGATCCTTTCATCACTGGGCTAATCCAGCTTGAGGTTTCTTCCTATAAAAGTCATCATCACTGACCTTCCTAAATGCTATTCAGATACCAATTAGCACATCTGTTTGTGTTATAAATGATGGTATAAAAGCACACACATGTGCATCAATAAATGGTATGAAAAGGGGTCGAGGGCACAGCTGCAACAATTAGACTTGGATTTAGATTCACTCTGAAGGCTCTATTCCTAGAAAAGGGCAAGTGAACGGTGGTAAAAAGGGAAGGCTGCAAAGATGTGGAATTATACTTCTGGGTATGCCACTGATTTGCTGTGTGCCCACAGATGTCCCTTAACCTTTCTGTGCTGCTATTTCCAATCTGTTCAGTGAAATCCTGGGACCTACCAGTCTGGTTCTTTCCAGCTGTGAAATTCTGCAGATCTCTTACTTATTCCATTAATACAAAGCTGCCCCCTGTCCAGACCAAGTATAGCTTTGAAGTATTTATATTTATAACTGGGACCTCCTTTCTTTAATAACAAAATTACAGTATCTGCCTGACTGCATTTATTCTTTCAAGTGGTTATTAAATATTATAACAAATTAAATTTTAGAGTAAAGATATCCTTTGTATTGCCAAAAGGAGAAAATTATATTAAAATGTTATATTTTAAACATACATTATAGGGCCTTAGGGAACTACCCAAATATATTCTGGGACAAACATTTTAAAATAGATATATAATATTCATAAATCAGCTTTAAATATGATTCAACAAAGATACATTATGAAGAAACACGATTTTTACCATTTAGCTAATTTATAGAAAAGTATTCATTTATCTTTCAATGATAATTTCACAAGAAAAAGATCATGAATATCTAAATTTTTAATGGTCCAACCATCAATCATATATATTATCGTGAAGTTTTAATTAATTGAAAAGAGTTTTTATTCCAATAACCCCAGTGACACCATTAGTGTTTTCTTGGCTGATTTTGTCCCTGAGAATGGATTTCCAGCTTATTTGGATAATACAGATCATGTTCACTTTGGGACTAAGGTGTGCCTGGCCCAGACTCTGGTATTTTCAACTGCTTCATACACAAGTGACTGAAGAAGAAACTATGTATTTTAATTATAGTGTTATTGAAAAGTATTGAAATTACTATCCCTGGGCTTCTAGAAGAACAAATCAATATGTCTTGGAAGAAGTACAGTCAGAATACTCCTTTAGTAGGAAGCATGGCAAGACTTAGTCTCGTGTACTTTGGACATGTTATCAGGAGGAGCCAAGTCCTGAAGGACACCATACTTGGTCATACAAAGAGTCAGAGAAAAAGAAGACATTCAACGAGCTGGAATGAACAAGAAGCTAACATATAGCAACAAACAGGACCAGGCAGTGTTTTGCTCTATTATATATCGGGTCACTATGAGTCAGAACCCGACAATAACGACTATCCACTTAGTGCCTCAAAAGGTGCACTGAGATGACAGTAATGATGAGAATGGTGGGGTGGTAATGATTTCATAAAGTGCTTAATCGGAGCCAAAATTCTTGAACTATTCTGATTGCATAATTTTGTGTGATTTGCAAGAATCAATCAAAAGGAAATATCTCTGTTGTATTTAATTGTCAAAAAAAAATCCATCCAGGTCCTAATTTTTGCCAAGCACTTGGGAAATGGCACTGACGGCCTGCTCTTTCCTCTCGGGAGCCCCCAGCTAGTAAGAGAAGAAATATTCAATAATACCCTGACAAATGCACATCCACAGCGGAGCAGACATGTGGAAAAGAAAAAATGCCGTGAGAGGGCAAAAGAGGAGTGTCTCTAGATGTGGAGAGTGTCAAAGGCAGTCTCTCCAATCCTGAGACCTAAAGTCTGAGTAGACATGGGCAGGAAAAGCATTATGGGAAGAGTAGAAGAATGTTACCAGTTAAAGGGACTGATAGAAAGCCAATGTGAGAAAATGCTGGGAAATGCAGGGACAAAGATAGGAAAAGCGGCCTAGTAGTAGGTTGAAGCCAGATGGTGCATCACAAATGTGCATCCTTCTGGATCACATTAAGGATCTGGAGCTTTGTTTAAAGGCAGAAAAGGGGTCATTGAGACTTTTTGGTAGTATGATGGCATGGTCAAACTGTCTATTAAAATTCTCTCTCTCTCTGGCTGCTGTTCAGAAAATGACATGGAAGGAAAGAAGAGTACCATCGGGAGAACAGGACATGGAAGTAGAGTTGGCATGAAATGGGAGTGGGGTGAACCAGGGTGGTGAGAGTCATGGGGAGAAATATCTTGGAATGTGAAATTAAATGACAGGATTTGCCCTTGGATCAGGGTAAGGAACAAAGGAAAGAGATGTCAAAGATAACTCGGAAACAGTGTGAGACTGTGGTGGGGTGGAGATGATTAATGCTATTCTCCCAAAAAAGGCAATACTAGGGAAGGGATAAGTCAGATTAGCGTACGCCAAGCAGCCCCAGGGGCAATCTAATTTTATTAGTGTTGAATTCGAAATGCCTAGGTTATGTTCTGTTGGACAGAAGGTCACTATGAGTCAGGACCAGTTCCATGACACCTAACAACAGTGTCAGGTTCAAAAAATCCTGTAGGTTACCTGTGCGGCTGCTCACCTCAAGACAGGGAGTTGAAGCCACTGGCTGCCCCAACAAGGCTAGCTCAGACTTTCTGCTCCCATAAAGATGTACCGCTTCGGAAACACACGGGAGCTCTTCTCCTCGGGTCTACTCTGTATAGTGGCTATGGGTGAGTCACGTCATGTTAACCTGTATAACCGGCTCTAGTCCTTTGTATCCCATCCGTGTAAATCTTGAAACAAGAGGGGAGTATTGAGCAACCGCTTTCTGGAGCGAACGTGTCCTGTCCTCGGGGATGTTTTACTCCATCGTCCAAATACAAGTGAAGAAAAAATGCTCATCAGCCAGGCCAGAGCCTAAAGAGTTCAGGCTAAGTAATGACCCATGGAACTGGAGCCAGTTAACACGGAAATTTGGGAGAAGGCCTAGTAATATTGCTCATAAAAGGCAAAGTCAATCTATCATTGATGGCATGTGTTCCTACTAAATGGAGAGAAATTTCGGATAATGGACGTCTTTATATATCATTTATCGATTTTTCTGCTTGACAATTTGACAGACAAGGAGCAAACCGTTTGCTTTAGGGGCTGTCTCCCTTTGGAGAGCAGTAACCAGGACGCAGGCTGACAGGCCAAAGCTATTAGTCAAGCAACCGCATATGCGTTTCCATCCAGGCTCGGCATTTCCCATCAAATTAACTTTATGAACATTTACATATATTGTTCAATACTTGGAAACCTCATTTTATTCAACATAGCAAAGTTCAAATAAGAAACAAGAGTGAGTCAAAGTCTCTTACATTTTCCTCTTTACACAAATTTTAAGAAAGAATGCTAACCCCATCTAGAGTCCATCACGGAAACTGTCCAGCAAGTAAGAAATAATATGAAAATAACCATGAAAGAGAACAGCTGAGAAATCTTGCCAGCATCCATTTATGTAATGTCTATGTGTTGCTGGTCCAATGTGGTACCAGGTAAATTCTGGTTGTACTTCTTAAGAGCCAGATTTGTTGAGAAATGAATACTTATGTATATGGATATGCATGTAGATATTTGGGCAGAGCTATATGAAAATGTACCATGAGATAATGAGCAGAATCCATCTCATCTCTTCATATTCTTACACAGCATATTAATGCAGGCAGTGATTTTTAACATAACTGAAGAATGTCCCCCATGGAAACAGTTTTTTAAAAAAGCTTTTAAAATGCATCTGCTAATGTCTTCATAGAGAGCTGCATGTTCAGCCTGTTCTTTGAAATGAAAAGTGTCAACCATCACTGAAATTCTTAGAACTGAGATGTTAAGAGTCTGTGGTGTCAAGAATGGACTCATTGTGAGCTGCTGATAGTACAGGCTCCTACAAATGTTTCATTGTACTTCTGAGCCACGCTAATAATTCGTGCCTAATGGATCATGAAGAGTGTTTTGAAGCCACCTTTTCCCTGAATGCCTTCAATTCTCAGGACCTTGTCAAAGAGCACCAGTGGTTGCCACAATGCCATCTCCCAGGTGCCCCTTCCCCAAGACAACCTTCAAATGCATTCTGAGCTTGTGGAAATGGGCAGCAAGATGTACAGAGAGTTCAGTAATGCACACCTGATCTTTTCAAAAATTTAACCCTGAAATAGGAGAGAAGAAACCACGCATATATGACAGCTCCATTTTGATTCAATTGGGATAAAATAATAGCTAATAGCTTAGAACACTTAGTAGGTGTAAGATTGTAACAAATGCTTGAGCTTTGTTACCTTATTTAATTTTTACAACTTTCCTGTAAGTGGCATTGTTGTGGTTTTTAAGTCCTGTCAAGTTGATTCTGCTGCGTAGTGACCCTATGTGCAACAGAACAAAATACTGCCGAGCCCCGCACCATCCTTACAATTGTTGTTATATTTGAACCCCTTGTAGCAGCCACTGTGTCAACCCATCTTGTCAAGAGTCCTTCTTTACTTTGCTGCCCCTCTACTTTACCAACCATAATGTCCTTTTCTGGGGACTTCTCTCTCCTGATAACATGTCCAAAAAGGAACATTCTGGTTGGACTTCTTAAGAGCCAGATTTGTTTGTTCTCCTGGCAGTCCTTGGTACTTTGGATATTCTTTGCCAGCATCTGAATTCAAGTGCATCAATTCTTCTTTGGTCTTCCTTGTTCAATTTCCAACTTTCACATGCATATGAGGCCATTGTAACACCGTGACTTGGGTCAGGCACACCTTAGCCCACAAAGTAACATCCTTGCTCTTCAACACTTGCTCTTCAACAAAGAGGTCATGTCACTGGCCCATGGCCCTGCGGGGGACAACACCAGTGACACAGTGTGGGAATTGCGCCTGATCTGACCCCGCCA
>NW_022106189.1:21716420-21717311 GCF_000313985.2 Echinops telfairi | reverse complement strand
ATGTGTGTATGGATTGGGATAACAGTTGTATGAGCCCCTAATAAAATGTTTAAAAAAAAAAAAAAGAGGTCATGACGCCATAGATTCACCCAATGCAATGCATCATTTAATCTCTTGGTGGTGGCTGCTTCCATGAGCATTGATTGTGAATCCAATCAAGAGGAAATCCTTGACAACTTCAATTTTTCTGTTTATCATGATGTTACCTATTGGTCCAGTTGTGAGGATTTTGGTTTCTTTCCATTGAGCTGTAATCCTCATTGAAGCATGCAGTCCTTGATCTTCATCAGCAAGTGCTTCAAGTCCTCCTCATTCTCATGCCAATTTATGGAAGGGGCGCTCAGAGATAGAAAGAGACATTCTCACAGGGGCCATTCCTAATTTAGTAAGTGGCAACATGGTTATTCAAATCTAGATTATCTGATTCCAGAACTTGAGCTCATAACCACTTTCCAAGGTCTCCAATTTAGGACGCCATAACACAGAAATACACAGACTCAACTGATTTTTTTAAGTTATTTAATATTTTCCATCAGTCTTTGAGCTAGAATTTGAAAAGGACAAAGCTTCTAATTGAAAGAATTAGGTTCAAATCCAGGCTCTGGCTGTGTGACCGTGTGTGACTTTGGACAAGGTAGTTAATGTCACCCCCATTTTGTTCAGATGAACACATCAATGCCTATAACTCTGCACACAGCGATAGCCTTTCATTTGCCCTGTTTGCAACATCAGAAAGATGGAAATGACCTAAATGCCCATCAGTGGGAGAATCGGTAAGCTGTGGTGCACACACATGCTAGAATACTATGCGGCATTTAAGAGCAGCCCTGAGCAAGATGTGACAAAATAATAATTTATAAATTATCAAGGGCTCATGAGGGAGGGGGGAGC
>NW_022106189.1:21710362-21712259 GCF_000313985.2 Echinops telfairi | reverse complement strand
TCTCTCTGCCCTTCAATTAATCCCACAAGTGTTCATTGGCCATGTTGGCACAATAAACATTAACTATCGCAACATGCATTTGGGGCAATTGAAAATACCATGGTCAGGAGGAGAACCTTAGTCCTCAAAGTAACAACCTTGTTTTTCAATACCCTAAAGAGGTATTGTGCAGCAGATTTACCTAATGTAATGCACTTTTTTATCTCTTAACTGCTGCTTCCATGAGCACTGATTATGGATCCAAGCAAGAAAAAATCCCTGACAACTCCGATTTTTTCACCATTCATTAAGATGTCACCTATTGGTCCAGATATGAGGATTTCGAGCTTCTTTTCATTGAGTCAGACCATACGGAAGGCTGTAATCCTTGATCTTCATCAGCAAGTGCTTCAAGTCCTCCTCATTTTCAGCAAGCAAGTTCGTGTCATCTGCATATTTCATGTTATTAATAAGCCTTCCTCCATCCTGATGCCACATTCTTCTGCAGATCAGCCAGCCTCTCTGATGATTTGCTCCTCGTAGAGATACAACAAGTATGATGAGAGGATACAACCCTGATGCACACCTTTCCTGATTTGAAACCATGTAGTATGCCCTTGTTCTGTTTGAGCAACTGCCTCTTGATCCATGTACAAGCTCCACATAAGCACAATGAAGAGTTCTGGAATTCCAATTCTTCTCAAGGTAATTCATAGTTTGCTATAATCCACCCAGTCAGATGCCTTTGCATTGTCAATAAATTACAAATAAACATACATTCCTGGGATGAGGTCCAGGTAATATGACAGGGACCAGACTAAACCTAGGGATATATATGGTAGCCAACTAAAAAGGAGGGAAACTTAAAAAAATAAAAAAAAAGACATGGTACCGGCCAGGGGAACAGGGCACTAACCCACCCAAAGGGAGGGTGTTGTTTATATCTCCACAGGGAAAGAGGGACCAGACTTCAACCTGGTGTTCCAAGATGAGAACACAACATACTGGCATGAAACAGGGAGCCAATAGAGAGGCCTGAGGGGCCGGCCCCATTACCAACTTAATGGACAGCCCTCCTCCCCCCAGAAGAATTTATTTCAGAGGACAGCACTGAAGCTACAGCTCAAGGAGAGGGACGTGTCTGATCAGAGCACACAGGAGCAAATGAGTGGGGAGGAAAAAAGAGTAAAGCACAGCCTGGCCCACCAAGCCCTGAGGACAATATTCCTGCCCAGAGCAGCCTATGCACAGAGAGGACCATAGGGTCAGCCCCACCATGAGACACGACTTCCCTCACTGACCCATAGCACTGCAGGGGACAACACTGGAGATACACTTTGGGAATTGTGCCCGCCCTGAGTCCACCACACCGAGGCAAGATGCTGGGGTCATGTAACAGAACAGCAAAGGGAGCAGAGCAATGAAGTCCCCAGGGAACACCAAAAATAGACTGTGGGGCCAGGGCATGGTACCCCATCAGACTTGACTGGAAAACACTCCTAAAGGACAACAAATAGACCTTGAACTATTTATAGTCTTTTCTTTTTGTTGTTGTTGTTGTTGGCTTTTGTTGTTGTTGTTGTTGTTGTTGGCTCTTGTTGTTGTTGTTGTTGTTGTTGGAGCTATTGGTTTTTTTTTCTATTGATGCTTTGTTTTGCTCCGTCTTGTGTTTGTGCATCTTATTATCCCTACATGTCTATCTAGATCAGATAGGTAGGATAAACAAGCCAGAAGATAAAAGGACAGGATGACAGTTCCTGGGGAACATGGGAGAGGAGGAGGTGGGGGAAAGGAAGTGGGTATTAACAAACCCAGGGACAAGGGAATAACAAGTGACCAAAAATCGATGGCAAGGAGGGTGTAGGAGGTCTGATAGGGCTTGATCAAGGGCAATGTAACTCAAGGAATTATAGAAACC
>NW_022106189.1:21707653-21709998 GCF_000313985.2 Echinops telfairi | reverse complement strand
CCAGCTATCAAAAGATATACCATCTGGGATCTTAAAGCCTTGAAGATAAACAAGTGACCATCTAGCTGAGAAGCAATAAAGCCCACATAGAAGAAGCACACCAGCCTGTGTGATCACAGGGTGTCGATGAGATCAGGTATCAAAGCATCAAAGACCCAGAACAAAAAATCATAACATGAATGAGGGCAGAAGTCCAAAACCAATCTGTAGGCAATTGGGCATCCCCTTACAGAAGGGTCACAAGGAAGACATGAGCCAGTCAGGCTGCAGTATGGCACCGATGAAACATACAGCTTTCCTCTGGTTCTTTAATGCTTTCTCCTCCCTGCCACCCCCCACTATCATGACCCTAACTCTACCTTACAAATCTGGCTAGCCCAGAGCATGTACATGGGTACAGATAAGATCTGGAAACAAAGGGGATAAAGGACAGATAAACTCCTCAGGACCAATATTGAGAGTAGCCATACCAGGAGGAGAAGGGGAAGGTGGGGGGAGAACGAGGGAACCGATCACAATTACCTACCTATAACCCCCTCCCAGGGGGGTGGACAACAGACGAGGGGGTAAAGGGAGACATCAGACAATGCAGGACATGAAAAAATAATTTTAAAAATTAATAATATTCTATAAATTATCAAGGGTTCATGAAGGAGGGTGGGATGAGGAGGGAGGGGGGAAATGAGGAGCTGATACCAAGGTCTCAAGTAGAAAGAATGTTTTGAAAATGATGATGGCGACATATGTACAAATATGCTGGACACAATGGATGGATGGATGGATGGATGGATGGATGGATGGATGGATGGATGGATGGATTGTGATACGAGTTGTATAAGCCCCCCAATAAAATGATTTATAATAAAAAATACAAGTAAACATAATTCTCTTTGAGGCAAGATCCATCTGACATCAGCAATGATATCCCTTGTTTCATGTCGTCTTCAGAATTCAGCCTGCACATCTGCAGCTCCTTGACAATGTTTTTCTGCAAGCACTGTTGGATGATATTCAGAAAAATTGTACTGCATGTGAGATTCGTGATATTGTTCTAGAGTTTGAGCATTCTGTTGGGTCACCTTTCTTTGGAATGGGTACAAATTTGGATCTCTTCTAGTCAGTTGGCCAAGTAGCTGTCTTCAAATTTCCTGGCATAGATGAACAAGTACTTCCAGGGCTTCATTCGCTTGGAAGCATATGGTTAACAAGAGAAATAACTTTTCCAAGGGACTACAGCTGATCCTGATGCTCTAGTCTTCTTTCAAATGCCAAGGTCACAATGTCTTACTCCGCCCACCCACTTAAGGAACGGTCTTCTGTATAATATCTTACAGGGGCTCAAGTTGAGCCTGCTTCTCAAACCAACCCTAAGACTGAGCAGAGAAAAGGAAATTACCCAGTCTTTTTAACATAGAGACTTTGTCAAGATGTGGTTCATCTTCTCTACCTTTCCAATAGATTGCAACTTGTAAGGAGTGAAATTCTGAGAGTCCTAATACTTTCCCTTTGGGAGGGTGGGGGGGTGGGTACAGAGTATCCCTTTGTCTTTATAAATGGCTTTGTGTGCATGCAGTACAGAAAAGGCATGTGCTTACCTTTTCTTAGAAGTATAGCTCTTGCTCGGACTTTGAACTCAGTCTTTTGGGAAGTTAGCTTGGGGTGAGAGTAAGAGACCCAAGTAGCAGCCTCCAGAGTCTCTGTCAGTTTTGCCAATGCATACCCCACTTCTCAATATCCTTGTCCCATGAAGCCTCTTCTAATGCTAATCATCACCTCATCAGGGTCACTGAGGAGCTAATCTATTAAGTCCAGCCTGCTGGAATGAACTTGGTGGTTATCTGGACACAATGATGGGATTATGGATGGACCCTCTCCCGTTACAGGAAGGAGAGTGGCTGGGTTAAGGGAGATTATCAACTGCAATCTGAGTGAAATAGCCTGATATTTTTCCATCCTTTTTAACAGTTAGCTAGTACCCACCTGTTGGATCAAGGCACACAATTTAGAGCCAGCCCAGCTGTTGGCTGTAAAGAGGCCGGCCAGTCCTTGACAGTCTCCACCCATCCTTAGAGAAGTAAGGACAGGCTTTCTGGATCCACCCAGACTGGGTGACAGCTGCCAGTGCCATTCCTGTGTCTCCTATAGGGGTAAAGTCCAAAAGTGTGTGGATGCTTGGCAAACCAAGCTAAGGCAGAGGCGGTTAGAAGCTTGCTTGGCACTCAGGTGTTCACTCAAGGGGGAATTATCCCTCCCTCCCCTCTCAGGGCTTTGTACCAGGGGCCTGGTAATCAGCCCCAAACGAAGAACTGAAAGTTGGCAGACTCTAGTCATTCTGAAAAGTCTCC
>NW_022106189.1:21700524-21707126 GCF_000313985.2 Echinops telfairi | reverse complement strand
TTGTCTCTCTGCTTCTGAAGCCTGCAGTGGTCATGGCAGGTCGTGCCGGCCACAACTCTAACCTAGGATAGCTCTGTTGCTGCCTAAGAAAAATGGGAGTATTCATCCTCAGATGACCCCAGGAAAACTAGCTGTTATGCGCTCACTTTTGTTCTCTGCAACATAAGCTCACATTTTTTCCTATCTCCCTTAAGTGCTTTGTTCTGCTAGAGCGCCATAAAAGTTTGAACAAAAGGAACTCCATCCTACTTTTCTTGGTGTAAATAGAACAAGTCTAATTGTAAAATGATGGTATCATTCAAAGTCCCGTCTCAGGCTTTCTCTCTCCATGCCAAAGCATATTGGGGCTAAACTTTATTATTAAAAGGCCTTTTTATCTGTTATGGATGACCAGCTGGAAGTTTTCTGGCACATTAATGTTTCCCAAAAGGGGGGTAGCTTGCTAACCCAAGACTTCTAAAGTCCTTACCTCCCTCTTGCCAGGGCCTTGCGAATTCTGGGGATGCAATAGGACACACACCAGGCTTCCAACCACCAGGTCAGTGACCCAAACCCACCTGCCACTCAAGAAGAGAGAAAGGGGAGACTGTCTGCTCCCTCAATGATTCTAGATCATTCAAAGTTAACTCAAGAGGTGTAACTGCTCCTCTCTGCCCCCTAAACACACCATGCATCGAACCAACATGATGTAAGTGGATTTAACACAAGCTATCTACTTTTCCTAAGTTTATTCTTTCATCTTCTGTCAAATGTCCTAATACCTCTCTCAAGATTCCAAGAGCTTTTCTTCCCTGGTCTCCTGTTCTCTCCATGGTGGTCCTCACTTCAAGTGTCTTTAAATTTAAAAAAAGTTTGAGATCATCAAAAATCTTTGAAGCATACATTAAAACACTTTAAATGCACCTTGAAAATTCAAAAGGCAGTAGGAAGAAAAAGAAAGTTCACCAATGTTAAACAATATGAACGATACAGTATACAACGCCAACAAACAGCAGATTCAAACTTCGCTCCTCATTTAGCCAAAAATACTCCTACCCTACTTTCCATGTCTGCTAGTAAAACCGTCAGACCACCTCTAGGGCCCCTTCAGCCCTTCTTTGCAAATGATTTCTAGCGAATCTTTGGTGGCTAGTGCACAGTTGGTCAGCACCAGCCTCTCCACAGGCTTGCTACTCCCTGGAGGAGTTACAGGGCGGCAAGCCCCCAGTGGCAGGTCTGCCCTGTCCTATAGGGCTGCTGTGTGTGGGAATGGAGGGCAGTGTGCTCTGTCTGTGTGCTGGGATCCCAGGGCCCGGTTTTCAGATACTGGATGATTTGCCCTCAACATAGAACAGACCAGCTGGCTCCTTCGCCATCAGATTACAGTACTTTGTATCTCCCACACAATGACCCAAGCTTTCGAGGTGCACAAAGCCCAGTTGTTAGAGCAAGGAAAAAGCTAGTGTGTTAGGCCGGGTTGACTAGCAGAACAAATCCAGTGATACTCATATATGTGTAAGAGAGAGCTGATACCAAAAGTAAGTATAACAAGCCACCGTCTGATGTTGCCGCCACATAAGCCTCGTCCTGCCCTGTGCCTTCTGAGAAGACCTTCAAGCAGTGCTGAAAGAATGGAAGATGTCCAGCTTATCCAAGAACAGCATCCTACCCAAATCCCAGGGACAATAGAAAGATACAAGGGTGAGAAGCAGCTTCCTGTACTGGATAAAACCACGTTCCTCGTCCCCGATCACATCAACAGGAGCGTGCACATCAAAATCATCTGAAGGCACCTGCAGGTGAATGCCAACCAGGCCTTCTTCCTGCCAGTCAGCAGCCACAGCATGGTGAGCGTATCCACACCCATTGCCAAGGTGTAGAGAGCCAGCAGGATGCAGATGGCTTCCTGTACATGGTCTTCACCTCCCAGGAGAGGTTAGGCATGAAGCCGGCCACAGAAGACCGGCCAACCATCTCCTCTAGAATTGTTACCCCTTACTGAGGGGAAGGGAAGAAAAGGGATGTTACCTGCAGGGATGGATCAGCTCATCTAATCACAGGCCCTCACAGCTGTAGTGTTCCTGCTCACTGGGAGTTGTAGCAAGTTGTTGTTTTTCTCAAGCAGCAAACGGCTCCCAGTATGCTCCTTCAGCTTTGGAAAAGTATCATTATTGAACCCGGGCTCTCTGTTTTCAGATGTTAGGTTTAAAAATAAAGTGCTTTGCATTTTAAGTTGAAAAAAAAAAAAGAAAAGTAAGTGTATATCAAGCAAACATCCCAGTCCAGTCCAGATCAAGTCCATAAGTCCAATATTAGTCCATAAGTCCCTTTTCAGACTCATGCGGCCACATACAGTGATGCAGAATGCAGGATGATCACAGGCTGGTGAGTGCAAAGTCTCATATATCCAATGGCGGTGATCCTGTGGCCATGACAGGACTCATCGTGGCTTGACACCTGAAGGTGAAGGCGGGGGTGGGGGTGGGGGGTGTTCCTCCAGAGAGCCATGTATCTTGGTCACACCTCCAAAAGAGGTCATCAAGCTGTGACCTGATGGACAGGCTAAACTCAACCCATATCTTTTTACAGGTGTCATGTTGGCACAAAAATACCTATCACAGTCCACCCCTTGCCAACTTGGCACTTGTACACAATTCTTTAGCCACATACAATTGCTAAAACAAGGACAATGGTACAATCATATTTGTTCCTAATAAGATTAAACTACAATGTATACAACTCAAAATGTGCCAACCTCATTTGAATATAAATTCTATAAGTGAAAAAAACAAAAATATTCTGTCTAACAATTGCAGTTATGTTGACACCTATACCATAAACCTATAATTCTATGAACATATTCCCCACAGATAAAAGTTTGTAAGCCAACCACTTGATGCCTTTATCCTCCCAATTTCAGGTATCCAGTTTCTGTACTGTCCATTTATATCAGTCCAGTGCTCTGAGGAGACAAGCATGTTCTTTTATGTGAAGAATTTTCATTCCAGTTGGAACCTTGTGAGTCTGCATACATAAGCAAAGTTAAATCAGGACATAAAAACAGCAGCAATACGCACCAATTCACAGGCTCAAAAATTTTATCTTCATCTGGTCAGGTTCTGGTTAACTCAATGTGGGCCTCACTCAGCCTATCCAGGGTGCCCATTGGCTGCCTCACCTTTCAACCATGAGTCCCTTCACAAATTCTCAGCAACCCTAGACACTTGGCTGGGTCATGCTATAGATTCAGGTTCCACATAACTCTTTAAACTTCAGACCAGTCAACCTGCTCTCATCTCCTCCTCTAGACCCTGTGACCCAGGTCCAGAGGTCTCAGTGGCCAGACTCAGCCCATCTGACCATTACTGCATTTCGCCCACTTCCACTCAACATGTGGATCCAGGTGTTTACCTACAGAGCCACAGCCTGCCCACAGGCTTCCTTTAACATTCAGTCCTAGAGAGGAGAATTTCTTCATGGTTCCAAATGTTTTCCAGCTTCAGGTGCAAACTGGGTGATTCAGGAAACCTGTCACAAGTGAGCCAATTCATGAGACAAGGGCAAGAGTGTTTATTGAGTGTTAGTGTCTAAGGAATACAGAGTGGACCTTGTCCATCAAAAATTTTCTCCCCCTTTGCCAGCAGGTCAAGGGTGTTTTATAGAAGGGGTGTGATCTTCTGGAGCAGCCTGGCCTTTCAGACAAGCCACCTGGTTCTCAGATTGTTCTTTGCTCAGAGGGCCTAGTCTACATTCCAAAAGCAAGTATTGTTAGCTGCTTCAGCCCTCCAGATGGAGATGGTTTCATTGTTCTTTCCAAAGCGAGGTAGCAACAGTTTGTGAGGTCGTCCTGAATTCTAAGAGAATCCCAAGATTGAAATAAAAAAAGGCCTTGGTGAAAAGGCACTTTGACTGTCATCCTGAAAAGAGGGCTTTCTAGGGCAATAAAAAGGGACTCCGAAGATAGGTCATCAAAGACTAGCAAGTACATACATGAAAAGATGTTCAACATCATTAACCATTAAACTCCAAACCCATTGCCATCAAGTAGATACTGACTCATAACGACCCTGAAAGGACCAAGTAGAACTGGCCCATAGGGCTTCCAGTTCTACAGCATGCTCCAACATGCATGAAATCTGAATGGAAGCCAACTGCCACACCTTTCTCCTATAAACCACCAATCTTTAAGCTAGCAGTCTAGTACCTTCATCTCCGTGCTACTAGGGCCATTGCACATTCCGAGGAAGATCAAACCACTGCCATCAAATAGATTCCCATGTACAGGGCGGAGTTGGACTGCTCCATAGGGTTTCTGAGAGTGTATACTGTTATGGGGAGAACCAGCCTCATCTTTTCTCCCATGAGCAATGACTGGGTTTAAATTGCTAAGCTTGAGATTAGTAGTCACTTAGTCCACTGCAACAGAGATGCAAATTAAGACTGCAATGAGATGTACCACCTCACCCCAATTAAAATGGCAAAGATCCCTGCCACCAATAAAAGGAAAACAATTGTTGTTGTTGGTAAGGCTGTGGAGGATTTGAAATCTTTATCCATTGCTGGTGGGAATGGAAAATGGTACTTCTGCTATGGAAATCTGTTTGGTGGGTCCTCAAAAATTAAACATAGAACTATCATATGATCCAGAACTCCCAATCCTAGGGATGTATTCAGAAGAAATAAAAGTAGAAACACACACAGAAACCTGTATACCAATGTTCCATCAGCAGATGAGTAGCCAAACGAAATGTAGCCATATGATAATGCAATGGAATATTAGAAAGAAATTAAATCTTTACACATGCAACAACATGGATAATCCTTGAAAACATGCTGAGTGAAACAAGTCAGTGACAGAAAGGAAAATATTGTATAAACTCACTTACATAAAATAAGTAAATACATAGAAACCAAATCATTTTCATGATCACCCAGAGTGGGAAGCAGGAGGGAAGGGGCCATTCTTATTTGGGGACCCTGAGTCTCTGCTAGTGGTGGTGAGATCATTTGACAGGGATAGCGTGGATAAGCAACATGAAGCAGGTCATCATTCCATTGAGTCGTATGTGCAAAAATTGTTGAACTGGGGACTATTTTTGTTGTGTATATTTTCACCACAATAAACAAATAAAAGGGGCCTCAGGAGAGTCCCATCTTAAAAGGAGAAATTATTATTGTTTTCTTCAGTCTAAGAACCCAGGTCAGTTCATCTGGTATTTAGCTATTCACAGCCACGCTGACAAGAGTTCCAGAAAGAGGGTCGAAAGCCCATCTGGGGAGAAACCTGGAACTGGGCACAAATTGTACATTTCTCTGCAAGTGTCGCTTCTCCTTCCTTATATCAACCGTCAGGAAAATCTCAGCTCTGATCTAGGACCTTTGCCAACATTTTTTGCACAGGTTTGTGGGCCATGCTATCTGTGTTGCAACCATTTAACTCTGTTCTTCTAGCACAGCGATTCTCAACCTGTGGGTTACGATCCCTTTGGGGGTCGAATGACCTTTTCACAGGGGTCGCCCGATTCATAACAGTAGCAAAATTACAGTTATGAAGTAGCAATGAAAATAATTTTATGGTTGGGGGGTCAGCACCACATGAGGAACTGTATGAAAGGGTCGCAGCATGAGGAAGGTTGAGAACCACTGGTCTAGCACAAAAGCAGCCATATATACATACATAAATGCTCAAGCATGGCTGTTTCAATAAAATTTCATTTAGGGACACTGAAATTGTAATTTAATAAAATTTTCATGTGTCATGAAATATTATGCTTCTTTTGAGTGTTTATTTTCCAACCTTTTAAAAATGTGAAATCTATCCTTAGCTCCCAGGCAGTACAAGAACAGGTGGTGAGCCAGAGTTGATCCACGGGCTACCATTTGCTCCAGGAAATTCGAGAGGAAGGCAGGGTAAGGCCATAAAAAAAAAAGGAATGTGCCCTTCTTTGAGGACTTGAAGCTGGAAACTATAGCAAAAGTCACCAACAGAAACCAGCCACACACTAGAGAATTCAATACTTCCTCCAACTTCACTAACCCACAACCACTAGAATTCAGCAGGTCAACGTAGGATAGCATTGTTCCTAAACTGCTAATACACCGAAAGTGTTTTGATGATGCTTGCTTTTTTTCCCTCTTTCCTTCCTTCCTTTTGTTGATGTTGCTTCATAAACTCAATATGATTACATATTCACACCATACATAAACTGCTGGGGGGTTCTCTAACTTTGGTTAATAAAAGTATGAAAGCTTCAAGGGAACAAGTGACCAAAAATCAATGGCGAGGAGAGTGTAAGAGACCTGGTAGGGCTTGATCAAGGGCAATGTAACTGAGAGGAATTACAGAAACCCAAATGAAGGCTGAACATGATAGTGGGACAAGAGTAAAGTTATAGGAAATAGAGGAAAGAACGAGGAGGAAAAGTGCATTTATAGAGATCTAAAAAAAGGCATGTACATATGTTTATATATTACAATGGGGAAATAGCTCTATGTACATATATTTATAGATTTAGCATTAAGGAAACAGATGGACATTGGGCTCTACGCAAGTATTCCCTCAACACAAGAACACTTTGTTCTAATAATTCGGCATTCTGAGATGCTCACCTTCCCAACATGAT
>NW_022106189.1:21692118-21699588 GCF_000313985.2 Echinops telfairi | reverse complement strand
ATAAATTTTGTTATTGCTGTTTTGGGGAGATCAAATATTGTTAAGACCTCTAGTCAAAGGCCAAAAATCAAATAAGACCATATTCAAAAGACGCTTTGCCATAAAGACTCCCTACCATGTTTACCATGTAAAAATTCCTGCATGTGCACCTTTCTCCCTGCATGCTGTGTGAGCTCTGATGAGTGCATGTGCACACGTACATGCACATGCACCAATATCCAACCTTTACTTTTATGAACAGTTTCAAATAAACACTTTCATTAAATGCATTCATCGTTTGGATTAGCCAAAGGAGAGCTTTGTAGATGCTAATGTAGCATAGAAAAATCAATACATCACAATTAGTAAAAGACAATTGGAAGACCTTCTGGGTTTTATTTTATTTTGTTTTTACTCAGACACATTCAGGTGGTTCGAACAGAGGATAATTCCATCAGCCAGAATTCTTGAACCAATGAAGCCAATGGACACTAATGAAAAGACATTTTTCATGTTGGTTACATTTGACCCAACACCAAGCTGCTTACTGAATTACATTTGTGTTTCACCTTAGACTGGATTAAATATTTAACACTTGAAACAAAAATGTAGCTGCATTGGGTATGTTAAGGGCAAGTCACAACATGGCTTCCAGCTACCAATTCTAGAAGTCAGTTATAAGAAACACTATTAGAAACTATCTAACCCAATCAAACCAACCTTTTAAGTTAGGAAAAATGGAAACTGAAGAGATTGGGTGGTATGCTCAAGGTCATCCAGTTAGCTTTTGCCTTGGCACTTGCTTAAGCTGGATCTTAGAATTGATTTGGGAAACAGAAAAAGGAATTTTTTCCTTTTAAGATGGTCCAAAACTAGTTTGTGGAAATTGGCTCTCTTTTCAAGCAGGTGTAGACTTTGCACCTGAATTCAGGGTGTACATATTTCTAACCAGTCCAAGTGAAGTTTCTGCTCTGGGAAATATCTGGGTTTTAGTTTCTGCCCACAGCTAGTGCAAGGTTAAGTGCCAGCATGTTTCAGTGCTGCCAGACCTAGTTAATTGCAGAAGTAAAAGATAAGACACGGTTTCCAAAAAGGACAACACATTGCAATCAGACCACAAGATTGCTTCTCTGTGTTCCTTCCCTATCTGAAGTCAATGGAAAAATCAGATTGATAGTATTTTTGTTATCATCATTGTTGTTTAGTGCCATTAGGTTGGTTCTGACTTATAGTGTCCCTGTGTACTACAAAATGAAACATTGACTGGTCCTATATCATCCTCATAAATGTTGCTATGTTTAAACTTAATGTTTCTGCCATTGTATCTATCCATCTCATGAGGGTCTCCCTATTTTCACTGACCCCTTATTTTATCAAGCATGATGCCTTTCTCCGGGGATTGGTCCTTCCTGATACAATGTGTAAGCTATGTAGGATGATGTCTTGCCATCCTCCCTTCTAAGAAGCACCTGGCTGCATTTCTTCCAAGGCAGATTTGTTCATTCTGACCTCGATGGTAAGAGGAGGCTTCAAAAAATCCTCCTAAATAGTTCCCTCATACAGAGCCAACATTCATACATAGTCAATATTCTTCACAAACGCCATAATTCAGAAGCATCAATTTTTCCTCATTCTTCCTTACCCATTGTCCAACTGCATATACCCATAAATAATTGAAACAAATTTAGGACATTTCCAGATAAATATATATTAAAGAAATTTGTCAAAATTAAATCAACCTTACAGGAAATACTTCAGCCAGAGACCCAACAATGGCAGACAATTAACATACACCTAAAAATCAATCCAGATAGAGAAATATCCAAAGAAAATAAGCCTTCAAGACTGAAAATAAGGAATGAAAGATAGCAATTTGAGAGGGTGGGGAGAAAGAGGGAAAGGGGGAACCCATTACAAGGCTGGATGTATAGTCCACCCCCCAAGAGGATGAATAACAGAAATGTGGGTGAACGGAGACAATGAACAGTGTAAGACATGAAATAACAACAATAATATGTAATTCACCAAGGATTCACGAGGGGGGCGGGGAGGGAGGAGAAAAAAGAGAAGCTTATACCAAGGACTCACATAGAAAGAAAATGTTTTGGAAGTGTTGATGGCAACATATGTACAAATGTGCTTAATACAATTGAATGATGGATTGTTATAAGATTTGTAAGAGACCCCCAATAAAATGATTAATAAATTTTTAAAAGATAGCAATTGAAAACAAAGGTAGTTGATTACAAAATAAAAAGAGAGAATAAATAGGAAGTCAAATCAATTTGGAGATAGAAAAGACTGTTTCAAGCTTGGAAATAAATTATTGAATTATAGGATAATGTCAAAAAAAACTGAATAAACTTTCTCTTCAAAACAAAAAAGAAAAATATCATAAGGACTTAGGAAACATCTAAAACAATAATAATGAGGGGACATCTCATAAGATAGGAAAGTAGGCAGACATACTACACAGACCTTCTGCATCAAAGACATGAAAGACCCAATAAAACAGATACAGATGATAATTCTGGAACCCTGAGATTCAGGAAAAAGGAAAGAGAAGTGGATTGAATACCAACTTGGAGAAGAAGCAAAACAAAAGTGGTGAGAGGAGAGGTTAGCCTGACACAGCACATCCATCTTGATTTTTTGCAAGAAGCATTCCAGTCAGACAGCAGCCTGGCACACTGGTGGCTAACAACAAGTTAAGTGGAATCCTCCCTTATTTCCCATACCCTCCTGATGACCAAAAGCATGGCCGGCTCCCACTCTCACCCACCCAACAGACAGTGACACACATGCCCCACAATGCAGCCCCTGCTCTGCATGCGATCTAAGCTGAGCCTTTGTGGATGGAGCACCAGGGTACCACCACTGCATCTTGAGGTGTTTGAACTCTTCCTCATCATAGCAACAGAAGACACAGTGCCGGGTCCCTAACCAGCCCTGGATAGGTGAAAACTTCCCTTATTACTAGCTATCTTGCCTCCAGCTGCCTTCTGTGCTCAAAATAATTCCTTCAGGAAACAAGTACCCTGACTTCAGCCACCAACAGAGCTCACATGAACTACTTTCAAGATCAGGTGCCTGAGCCCACATAAGATACCATATATACTCAAGTATAAGCCAACCCGAATATCAGCCGAGGCACCTGATTTTACCACAAAAACTGCATTAAAAATGTGCTGAAAAACTCAGCTTATACATGAATATATGCGGTATAAGTCTGCAGAAACTCCATCTAGGACCAGTGCCCCACACTTCCCAGCCCACCCTGAGAACTCTGAGCTGGTAGAGGATGTCAGTGCATCCTTGGTAGCTTACCCTCAATTTCCTCCTTCGTTTTTCTTTTCCTTCCTTTGTCTTTTATCCTTTCATCCTCTACATTTCATTTTTATTTTCTTCTGTTTCTCCTTTATTTTATCCCTTATCTTGTTTCTTTTCCCCTCTGTAGTTTTGCTTATTGTATTTTTCTTTTTTACTCTATTTGTCTGTTTACTATCCTTTTTCTTTTTAGTTATCAAATAATTTTTCTTGCTGCTATTTGTGTTTCCCCTTCTTGTTGGTGTTGTTGTTATTGTTCTTACTATTGTTATTTGTTTATTGGGGGTACAGGTGATTTGGGGGCGCTCTTATTTGTTTGAGAGATTTTTCCTCATTTTTTTCCTTTGTCTCCCTCAACAGGAGACAGCAGCCATTTCCACAGGGCCCAAACACCTCTGTACCTACTGCAGCCACATCTACTAAGCAAGGGCACTACCCATTCTTGTACTACATAATCATCAATAGATGGCTTAAACCATTAGCCAAAATGACCCTTACCTGTGCTTCACAAACAGCTCACCTTTTCTTTACACTCACCATGAGACCAGTAGTGAATGGCTAAGGTCCCACCAAAATAAACCATCAATTAAACACAAATACAATTCCACAATGTCTCAGAGACTACAAACATTTTTAGTTCACAAAAGAAACAAGATAGAGTGGTTTACACAAGTAACCAATATACAGATCCAGAAGACCTTTCTCAGCCAGAAATGGCATCCGACTACCTAATAAGGAATTCCAAAGATTGATATTTAGACTTCTTCAATAATTAAGAGAAAACTCAACAAAGCTACAAAGGAAATCAAGGAAAATAAATTTCAAAACTTTAGCAGAATTCAGGGAAACACTACAAGAACAAAATGAAAAATTTAGAAACCACACAAAAACATAAAACAGATATCGAGAATGTTAATACTGAGGTTTCAGTATTATACTAAGAGCAAAGGAGTAGAATTGAATAATCATATCAATGGAAGGCCAAATTAGTGAATTTGAAAGCAAATCTCTCAATACTTATCTGCTAAAGGAACTGGAAAGAAAAAAATCTAAGATAGCCTTAAAATTATGTGGGATTCCATCAAGTTAAATAACTTACACATGATCAGAATTCCAGAGCAGGAAGGAATAATAAAAAGCACAGAGAAAATTCTCAGAGTTGTTGGAAGAAAACATCCCTAAACTAATGAAACATGAGAAGATAATGCATTCAAGAAGCTGAGCAAACCCCAAACAGGACAGACCCCAAAAGAAAATCACCATGATGTACCATAATCGAACTTCCCAAAACCAAAGACAAGGAAAGAATCCTGAGAGCAGCTCAGGAAAAATTTTAAAAAGTAGCTTATCAAGCAGCACTAGTAAGACTAAGCTCTGATTTCTCAGCAGAAACCATACAGTCAAGAACGCAATAGGATGACATATATAAAGCTCTGAAAGGGGAAAATATTCCAACCAAGAATCATATACCCAGCCAAATTGCCTCTAGAATATGATGATGAAATTAAGACATATCCAGATAAAGATAAATTGAAGAACCAGATGAAAACCACACCAATATACAAGAAATTCTAAGGGGAGTTCTTTGGAGAAAGAACCAATACTAGACAACAACTTGTGATTAACATACATGACAGCACTACACAGTAGTCAACCTAGATGTAGAAGTATCCAAAGTAAAACAACCTACAAGGTTTAAAAAGGGAGCCAGAGATATCAATGTGTACATAAAGCAGACAATTCAAAGCAAACAGATGGAAGGGTGTAGTTATAGGGCCTTCAAGTGGGGTGGAATTAAAGCTAAGTTCAAGATATACCATACTGTTTTCAACTTGAAAGAAATTAAGAAATTATTGGGTAAAAAAGAAAATGAATAAACATCATCAAAACAAAAAAGGAGAAAAATCACTGAAAGAAATCATAAAATTTTAGTAAACACTGAAAGAACATTAAAGAAAGAAAATGCTAAGAACCCCCATGAACAAAATTAATTTATCACAGAAAATTATGTGGGATATAAAAAAAAAAAAGAAAAAAAAAAGCAAAATGACAGCAATTCATACCTATCAGTAATTACACTAGATAAAATGGATTAAATATACCAGTAAAGAGACAGAGAGTAGCAGAATGGGCTTAAAAAATAGGAATTATAAATGTGCCATCAACATGAGGCATATTTTAAACATTAAAAATTAAAACAAACCAAAATTCAAAAGATATAAAGAATATATCACACTAGTGGCACTCAAGAAAAAGAAAAATACCAGGAGTGACCATATTAATTTCTGATAAAATAGACACAAAGGCAAATCCAGCATAGTAAATGAAAAATATTACATAATGATTAAAAGGTCAATGAACAAGAGGATATGATCAATCAAAGAGCCTGAAAATACATAAACCAAACACTAACAGAATTGAAGAGATAAATAGATCATTCTGCAATAATAGAAAACTTTTTTATCATTTTATTGGGGGCTCATACAATTCTTATCACAATCCATCCATACATCCATTATGTCAAGCACATTTGTACATTTGTTGCCATCATCATTCTCAACACATTTTACTTCTACTTGAGCCCTTGGTATCAGCTCCTCATTTTCCCCCTCCCTCCCTGCCCCCACACTCAGGATGGCGGAGAAACTGAAAGAGGGAGAAGAGAAAGTTGGTTATTCTAAAAGAATAATAAAATCCATCAACTGCTGACAGATCCAGCAAAGAGATAAAAGAAGATGCAAAAACACAAATAAATGAAATGGGCAATGTCGCAACAGAAACAAGTGAAATAAACAGGACAGTAACAGAATACTATGAAGAACTGAACTCTAACCAATTTTAAAGCCTAGAAGAATGAACAATTTCTAGAAACATACTATCTACCTAAACCATACATTCCCAAACTTATTTGACCTAACTGTCCCTTTTCAGGAAAAAAAAAAAGTGTGTGTGTGTGTGTGTGTGTGTGTGTGTGTTTGCAGCCCCCTGGATCATTCCAGCATCTCCCAGGGAATAATGTGTAGGGGTGGCAAAAGCAGATACCAACACTTTATCCTGTTTGGGAAGCACTAACCTAAATCAACATAGACTGAGATAGAACATTTGAACAGATCCATAACAAAAGAAGAAAATGATCAAGTCATGTAAAATCTTCCAACAAAAAACAACAAAAACAGCCAGGCTCAGACAGCTTCCCTGGTGAATTTCACCAAATGTTCAGAGAAGAGCTGACAAAATCCTACTCAAACTGTTACAGAGTATAGAAAAGGATGGGAAATTCCTGAATTCATTTTATGAAGCAAGTTTCACCCAGATACCAAAACCAGGCCAACACATCACCAGAAAAAAGAAAATTGTGGACCAATATTCCTCATGAATATAGTTGCAAAAATTCCCAACAAAATCTTGGCCAATAGAATCCAATAACATACCAAAAATAATACATGGTGAACAGGTGGGATTCATACCAGGTGGAACCCCCAAGGCTGAGCACCCTTCAAGCCTGGAACTGAACTCACTCTAATTGTTCAATTTCCAACCAAATAATAGACAGACTTATAAGTTGAATGATAACACCAAGAAGGTATGCAATGCTCTCCTTAGACCCACCAGCCATATGAGATCAAAAATGCAGCATATGCCCAGAGATAAAGCTCAGAAGACAGGAAGGAATTGCAGTGAAGGACAGTGGCAATGATGAACATAGGGAGGAAGTGGAAAGAGTACTTTTACATTGCAGGGATTGAAATCAATGTCACAAAACAAAAATGTGCATGATTTGCTGAATGGAAAGACAATTTTCTCTGTAACCCTTCACCCAAATCATACTGCAGGCTTGTTTTTTTAAAAAAACAAAAAATAAAACAGGAACAAGGGAACAACAAGTGAACTAAAATCAATGGAAGCAAGGTCATAGGATGTCTAGTGGGGCTTAATCAAGGACAACGTAGCAGCGAGTAATTACTGAACCCAAATGAAGACCGAACATGATGGTGGGACAAGAGGAAAGTAAAAGGAAATAGAGGATAGAACCAGGAGGCAAAGGACATTTATAGAGACCTAAATACAGACATGTACATATATATGCCTGTGTGTAGATATATATATATAAACAGGCATCTACATATATAGATAGAAAAATAGATAAATGATAGATAGATAGAT
>NW_022106189.1:21689522-21691062 GCF_000313985.2 Echinops telfairi | reverse complement strand
ATATGTGCAAATGTGCTTAACACACCGGATGAATGTATGGATTGTGATAAGAGATGTAAGAACCCCAATAAAAGTATTTTTAAATAATAATAGAATAAATAAATAACACAGTAGGCAAATTAACTGGGATGTACCATGAAACCATGACCCTAAACCTCCAAACCAACATAGCAAAGTCCATAGGGTGTTTGGCTGTGCACACGCTGTCTCAGCAGCACTCTATTTTGTTGTTGTAAATATATCTCACAACTCCTGCAAATCAACTTTTTACAGGCAGACAACTCATCTGGAGTTGTACAAAGCTATCTTTAATCAACGCAACTTCTCCATCATTGTTAACCCCCTTCTTCCACTCCTCCTCACCTCTGGTAACCAATAATATTTTAAATTCCGGTCTCTGTGCATTTGCTTTTCCTTAACTTTTTACATAAGTTAAGTCATGCCAGATTTGTCCGTTTGCGATTGGCTTATTTCATGCAGCATTATTTCACTCACATCGTGGGTCTTCAAGCTCCACTCATATTGTGGCACGTAGCAAGGCTTCACTTCTCTACTGACTGAGTAGCATTCCATCATGTGTAGCGTCCACATTTTGTTTATTCATTCATCTGCTGATGGGCATTTAGATTGTTGCCACCTTTTGGCTACTATGAATAGTAATGCAATGGACATTGGTGTACAAATCTCTTTTTTAATCTCTGCTTTCAGGTCTTTTGTGTGTATACCTGAGAGTGAATCTGCTTTACATCTTCCGGATGGCTAATGATGGATGTCGAGCATCTTGTCAAGTGTTTGGTGGGACATATTTCTCTGTTTTTAATAAACCGTACTAGGCACCACATCAGCAACTTGAAAACTTGGCCCTCACCTCTGGTTTCAATCATCATAAAAAGTTTGGGTCCTAGCCCTGGAAATGGGGCTGCTGTGTTCCAATGGTAATACCAACATGGCTTCATGACCATCCTAGACTTAAGCCTGAGAACACCCTGGAACAGTATCTTAATCCTGGCAAAGACTGTGGGTCCTGGGATCACTGAGCTGCTGCTTTATTCAGCACCCGGCGAAGAGATGCACTAGCCAGAGTGCTTCTGAATGGTGTTGTTTAATTTCATTTTATTTTATTTTTAACACATTTGTGGATTTGCTCTTTTCAGAACTTGTAAGGAATAAAACGCACATCTTTCTTCACTATATGTAGCAGAGTTCACCAAAAAACAGAACGCCACGAGGGCCTGAAAGCCCTGGATTCCTGAGGGTGCGCTGCCCTCTTTTCACTCCTGTTTTTAGCAAGAGAGGGAGAGTCTTTCATGAGGTAGGAAACACAGATCTGGAAACAAAATCGAATCCATTTTTCAAGGCTCCAGTCAGATACCACCTTCACTGTAAAAGCTTCTTAGATCCCCCTTGACCACCCCAGCATTCTTTTATCGCTTTTATAACCAACTATTTCACTCTCCAAAAGAAGAAAAAGGTCATGCTTAGTGGAAGGGAGTTGTTATTTCACTGATTCTTGCAATCCTAGCTTATAATAACCTTTGCA
>NW_022106189.1:21686781-21688409 GCF_000313985.2 Echinops telfairi | reverse complement strand
GACGGTGCCTGGCATAAAGAGTCACATGTAAGGTAGAATGTCAGCTATGGTGTCCTAAATTTCCTGGTCACTAGTAAAGAAATGTCACACACTTTGAAGCCGCTGAAAGTGGTAAGGCCTGGTGTGGTAGCCAGCTTTATTTATTGTCAAGGCCAGCACATTCATCAACTCTCCTCATTAAAAATCGCCCATTAATGAGCAGTGGCATACCCCTTAGCAAAGGTCAGCAGCAACCTAAGCCAACTTATCAAAAATTCAAAGAGGTACAGAGTTTGGGGAAAGTTCATCCTTCCCTTAATTAACGGATCTAATTACAATCCTGACATAACAAAATGCAAAATGTGCTTTTCAAAAGACACCGAGTCAAAGGTCTAACACCCAGATAACCTTCTCCTTTGGTATAGGCTGACCCAAATGTCAGGGAGAGGAGAGGAGGGGGGCTGAACATACAGTCAACAGGGTTGATGAAATGGCTTTTCAAGAAATTAAAGCTTAGGAGCACATCAGAATCCCAGAGCAACAAAGGAATTGAAAAGGAATAAAGATGCTCCCACATCCTGGGATCTGGGCGAACACAGAGTGAAGGCTTTCACTAATCTCCCTTCTTAGCAGACATCAAAGTATTTATTTGGTGACCTTTCCTGCCTGACTACGAATCGCACTTTAGCATCCTAAAAAGTCTGGGTCTGTAATTGTTGCCCCATTCAGATAAAGCCTGAAGTACAAGAAGGCAGAATGGAGAATGCTGTACTTAAATTATTTCTGAAAGAACGGGAACCAGAATTTCAAGCCAGGTACCACTTGCCAAAGATGTGAGGGAATGGCAGACTAACCCCAGCTCCTCTACACAGGCACCTGCCATCTGGAGAGAGTAAGCTGGGTGGATGCTTCATGAAGGAGGCTCGGTGGTACAGTGAGTTAAGCATGGGGCTGTTAAACAAAAGGTCAGCAGTTTGAATCCACCAACTGCTCCCTGGGGAAAAAAATGAAGCAGTCTGCTTCTGTCAAGATTCACAGCTTCAGAAACCCTGTGGGGCAGTTCTACTCAGTCCTAGTAGGTCAATGTGACTCAGCATCTTTTTCTCTGGTGGTCTTAACTTGGGGATTAGCAAGAGACTGGTCTCCCTGGCAACATGTCCAAAGTACGTGAGACAAAGTCTTGCCATCTTAGCCTCTATGGAGTATTCTGACTGTACTTCTCCTGGGACAGATTTGTTTGTTCTTTTGGCAGCCCATGGTACTTTCAATATTCTTCACCAGCACCACAATTCAAAAGCATCCATTCTTCTTTGGTCTTCCTTATTCAATGTCCAACGTCCACATGTCTATGAGGAAAAACAACATCCTTGTTTTTCAGCACGTTAAAGATGTCTTGTGCAGCAGATTTACCCAAAACAATGTGTCGTTTGAACTCTTGACTGCTGCTTCCATGAGCATTGATTGTGCTCCAAGCAAGATGAAATCCGTAACAACTTCAATCTTTTCTCCATGTATCATGATATTACATAAGGGTGCATTTGTGAAGGTTTTTCTCTTCTTTACACTGAGCTATAATCCGTACTGAAAGCGGTAATCCTTGGTCTTCAGCAGCAAGTGCTTCAACTCCTCACCTTTAGCAAACAAGGTTG
>NW_022106189.1:21684790-21686449 GCF_000313985.2 Echinops telfairi | reverse complement strand
GCAAAGTATGTTTGTTATGATCCACACAAGGGAATGCCTTCGCAAGAATGCTCATGGATAAAAATAAATATATGAGCAGAGCACTATTCATCTGGAGAGAACCACGGGGTAATCTATATAGAAGAGAGATACCCAGAGAGAAGAAAGGATTCACCTCAGATCAAAAGAAAAAAAAATAATAATAATAGAGGTAGAACCACAGCAGGATGAGAGATGTCAAATCTATCTATCTAATCATTTATTCTATAGTCCATCGATGGGGTAAATTATTAAGTACTTGACTACTAACCAAAAGGATAGAAGTTCAAGTTCACCCAGAGGTACCTCAGAACAATGCCTGGTGATCTACTGAAAAATCTGCCATTAGATGGGCATAGGGTCTTTACTCACATCCTCCCTCTACACAAGAACACTTTGTTCTGACAACATGCCATTCCGTGATGCTCACCTTCCCAACACAATCGCTGGATAAAATGGGTGCATAGGCATATATGGTGAAGAAATCTGATGATGCCAGGCTATGAAAAGATATAGCATCTGGGATCTTAAAGGCTTAAGGTTAAACAAGTGGCCATCTAGCAGAGAAGTAACAAACCCACATGGAAGAAGCACACCAACCTGTGTGATCATGAAGTGTCAATGGGATCAGGTGTCAGGCATCAGAACACCCAAAACAAACAAATATATTGGTGCAAATGATGGGTATCAGAAAGGAGACCCAATGCCCATCTATAGACAATTGGACATTCCCTCACAGAAGGGTGACAAGAAAGGAACAAGTCAGCCAGGGTGCAGCACAGCACTGACGGAACACACACACACAACATTCCTCTAATTCTTTAATGCTTCCTCCCCCCACTATCATGACCCCAGTCCTACCTTACAAATCTGGCTAGACCACAGTATATACACTGGTATAAGAGTCCTCGACACGCAAAATCCAAAACAGATAAACCCCTCAGAAACAGCAATGGAGTAGTGATACCATGAGCACTGGTGGAAGGTAGGAGGGGGAGAAGAAGGAGAAACAAGTAACTGACTACAATGATCGATGTATAACCACCACCACCACCCTCGGGGGGCGAACAACAGAAATGTGGGTGAAGGGAGGCAGTGGATGGTGTAAGATATGAAAATAATAATAATTTATCATTTATCAGGGGTCCATGAGGGTGGCAGGGTTGGGGAGGGAGGGAAAAGAGAAGAGATAATACCAAGGGCTCAAGCAGAAAGAAAATGTTTTGAAAATGATGGCAACATATGTACAAATGAGTTTGATACAATTGATGTATAGATTGTTATAAGAGCTGTAAGAGCCCCAGTAAAATGATTTCTTAATTTTAAAAAATATGAAAAATATGCCATTAAAACCCCTACAGAGGATGCCTGGTGGGGCTTGACCAAGAGGAATTACTGGAACCCGAATGAAGCGGAAAGTAAAAGGAAATAGAGGAAAGAACTAAGAATTTATAGAGGTCTAAATACAGGCATGTACATATGTAAATATATTTATATATAACAATAGGGAAATAGATGTGTGAACATATATTTATATGCTAAGTATTAAGGTAGCAGATGGACATTGGGCCTCTACTCAAGTATACCCCCAACGCAAGGACACATGTAAATATATTTATATATAACAATAGGGAAATAGAT
>NW_022106189.1:21682824-21683966 GCF_000313985.2 Echinops telfairi | reverse complement strand
AAAAAAATTCACTGCCATCTAGTCAATGTCGACTCACAGAGACCCTCTAAGTGGATAGAAGATAATAAAGTTTTACATGGGGGCATGTGGTGACGAGATGGGTTGCAAACCGCAAGGTCAGCAGATCAAAACCACCAGGCGCTTCTCTGGAGAGAGACAAAGATGACTACTCCCTCAAAGAGATGCCCTCTCGGAAATTCACAGGGGTAGTTCTACCTTGTCCTGTAGGGCGCCATGAGTGGGAATCAGCTGGAGTGCGGTAAGTAAGGCAAGGGTGTGGGTGCAGGAGTCTTGAGAAGGTAGAGGTAGAAGGAAGGAAGGAAGGAAATTTCACCCGAGATCGGTTATGGAGATGTTTACTTCTCCATCCCTTGCAGCTCTATCCCCGTGGAGAACGTCTAAGATCCCAAAGGAAAGCGCCCCGGAATTGTCCTTCAGAGCGTCTGGCAGAACGTCTGGTGTTTTAGTCACACGAAGTGGTTTGAGGGGCCACAGCAGACAAGATCCTGCCCCTCTTGCAGCTTCTTTTCTAGTAAGATGCTAAACCAGCAAATACATAAACAAGGAAAAATGCATCTAATTTCAGTTTCTGCTTCTGCAGATTTAAAAGAGAAGGTTGGGGTGGCGCCTGTGGTCCAGGTCACCAGGGGAGCAGTTGACATTTCGGCTGAGACGTGAATGACCAGGTGAGCTGCTGGTGGAAGGACGGGTAGGCGAGCAGCAGAGCAGGAGGAAGCCGTTGGGGGGAAGGGCTAAGGCTGATGAAAAACAGCACGAAGATCGAGATGTCCGGAGCCAAAGTGAGAAGATGGTATGAGGTGAGGGCAGATCCGGGGCGCAGGTGTAAATCATTCGGCTTTGCAGGTCCGTGGCAGGGCTATCAATTTATGACGAGTGCACTGAATCCACTGGAGGGTATACAGAAGAAGACGGCCCGAATTCCCCGGAAAAGGCGTGTGCAGACTGCAGGGTAGACCGGAGCATGTGCACACGTACAGATAGGACATAAAAGCTCACGACACACGGAATCCAGGAAAAGGCATGGGAGTAGCGATACCAGGAGGGCAGGGGGAAGGTAGGGAGGAAGGGGGAACCGCTCGCAGTGATCAACACATAACCATACACACACACACACACACACA
>NW_022106189.1:21678581-21680207 GCF_000313985.2 Echinops telfairi | reverse complement strand
GGGGGGGGGGGGCGGGGGGATGGACAAAAAGAGGCCAAGGAACCAGGTGGGCTAAGCCAGAAGCAGACCTGTCCAACTGAGAGCGGAGAAGTTGGGTGGAGGGAACTTGGGCTGAGCATGCCGAACATCTAGAAAGATTTTCGTCCCGAGTGCATTCGGTGAGCTTTGTTCTGGAGTGTTCCCTGATCGTTGGCGAACTTAGCCAAACTTCTCCCTCTGAACCCTAAGGGCTGCATCCGTAAAGTGATTGCCGTGGTAACGCTAATGAAATGCACTTCTAAATAATAAATGCGCTAATTTATGTGAGGTGCCTCATACAAGGAGGAAAGCACATTCAGTTGCTATAGAATGGTTAATAAAATTATAATTACACGCACAGTTTCTCATTTGCCTCCCTGGTCCCCAGTTCTGGTTCACATGTAGTGAGTCCCTTTGGGGTTTTGCTTTGGCTTCACAGCTGCTGAGCCCCCACCCCTGTGCCCAGGTGCTGTACTTGCCATCCTCCAACTCTTTGCTTCTTAGACTGTCGGCAGCATTGCATCCCAATCTCATATAGTGGAAATGCACTGCCCCTGAAGAACCTCTATCCTGTGCCACAGGGCATTTTAAAGTCTTCCAATATCACTCATGAAATGCAACAAACAGACCAGAGCTGACATCTAGGTGCGCATTGTTCTTCTTACAATAGGCACCTTGCAGTTTCACTGGCTGGTGTCACCACCAACCATGCCCTGCCCCATCTGTGCATCTAGGCTACAGGACAGAGTCGGCATGCTATTTTTGAAATGTTTCAAGAAGTGCAATACATTTTGTCAGTACACACAACAACACAGATGAGTCAGGTCGCACATTCTTTTTTTAAAAAAACAGTTTTATTGGCACATATATGCTTCACATATCATATAAGTTAATCGTTCAGTCACATTGAAAAGATTTGAGCAAACATCACCACAATCAATCTGACAACATTTTCTTCTAGTAATCATTGTTGTTAGCTCCCCATCCCCCCCCCACCCTCCTCACCTGCCATGCCCCTCTCCAGTGACTATCTCTGAAGATCTACCTATCCTGGATTTCATTTACAGAAAATCATACAAAACAAAACACAATCATACCAAATCATACAAAGCAAGACAACAAACAACAATGAATAAACAAAACAGAAAAACCTCAGGACAGAGAAAAATAGCTCACTGGAGGCCAGACCCACACTCTCTGCGTGATCTTCCTGCTGATAAGGCACATAGACATTCCTGTTGACAAGCCACATGGAGCTGCACTGATAAAGCCAGAGCCCTGGAGCTGGAGGAGCCACGTGGAGATCCACACCAGTGCTGAGATGCTTACACTGCCACTGGATCCACAAGACTTTCCACCCACTGGCTTGTGATCTTCCTGAATTCGATGTCATTGCATTTGTTGTGTGAGTCTAAAGAGGAATTTTTCTATTGGTATCAGACATATGGGCTAAAATCGGATTTAAGGACTTGGTTGGGTTGTATTCTTAATATACAATTACTCTGTAATATGAAGTTCTCTATTACACATATGAGTGTCTCTGAATTTGTTTCTCTAGTCAACCTGGACTCACACAGCAACTATCTCCACCCCTGCTCTGCTTCCTTG
>NW_022106189.1:21676500-21677905 GCF_000313985.2 Echinops telfairi | reverse complement strand
GTTGTCTATTGATCCAGTAGTGAAGATTTTGGTTTTCTTTATATCGATTTCTAATCCATATTAAAGGCTGCAATCCTTGATCTTCATCAGCAAGTGATTGAAGTCTTCTTTCAGCAAGCAAGGTGTGTCATCTGCATATAGAAGGCTATTAATAAGCCTACCTCCAATCTTGATATGACTTTTTTCTTCATATAAACCAGCTTCTCGGATGATTTGCTCAGTGTGCAGATTGAATAAGTATGATGAAAGGTTACAACCCTGACACACCTTTCTTGATATTAAACTATACAACATTCCCCTGTTCTGTTCCAAAAACTGCCTCATGGTCCATGTCCAGGTTCCAAATCCAAACTCACTGCCATTGAGTCAATTCTAACTCATAAAGGCCCTTTAAAATAGACTAGAACTGCCCCTGCAGGTTTCTGAGATTGTCGGTCTTCCCTGGAGTAGAAAGCCCCATCTTTCTCCTAGTGGTTTCAAACTGCTAACCTTGCAGTTAAGAGCCCAAGTGTAACTCAATATGCTACAAGAGCTCCACATAAGCTCATGAAGCGTTCTGGAGTGCCCACTCTTCTTAAGGCTATACGTAGGCAGACATAGAGGTTTCCATTTACAGCACATATTTGGAGACAGAGGTGCTCACTTCAATCTGTAACTGCTGCTGGCCAAAATGTCAGCAGTTCAAACCCACCAGCCACTCCAAGGGAGAAAAGACTTGGAATATGCTCCATAAAGATTGCTGAGTCAGAATCAGAGACCCAAGATGACAAAGTGGCACTGTGCAAGAGGGTGCCCAGGGCTGTCATCTTGTACAGTTGTAGATCACCAGGTTTTTTTCCTCCTGAGGAGACACTGGTGGGTTCAAACTGATTGTCTTTGAGTTCCTAGCCCAACACTTAACCGCTGTAGCACCGAGGCTCTTTCCTATAAGGATAAGAGCCTAGGAAACTCTATGGCACAGTGGTACTCTGTTACGTAGGGTTGATGTGATTCAGAATTAACATAAGCTAATTGATGTATCCATGCTGAGGAAGGAACCCAAGGTGATTAAAACATGATTTATGATCACAGTGGTCTAACACAGAGGATATTAAATGCCTCTTCCTATAAGAATGTGTGTAATGTGCCTGTCTTCTCTAGTAAATGGTACAATCTTTTAGAGGAGAAACGAATTCATGTTTGGATTCTCCATGACACACAGTAGGTTCTTAATGTATGCTGGTAACAGGGAAATAAAGAAATAAAAAATATCAAGAACTCAGTTATCGCTCTCTCTTCCAGTCCCTGGTGCTCCAGGAGCAGCAGGCATCGGTGCAGACATGGCCAAGTCCAAGAACCACACCACGCACAACCAATCCCAGAAATGGCACAGAAACGGCATCCAAAAACCCCCAACCACAAGACC
>NW_022106189.1:21668479-21673745 GCF_000313985.2 Echinops telfairi | reverse complement strand
GTGTTGAACTGGCATCCTCAGGAAAATCTTAGACACAGGTCACTGACAGAGAGTTATACTTCAGGGTCTGCAGCTAGTGACATAATCAATAATAATGAAGCACACTAAATTATGCCTTTCATTTTTTGTGCATCTTGTTAGTAATGTAATGTTGCATATAACTTGCTGATGTTTTTATTACCAGTTGTTCACGTCTGGGTATAAAAATCTTATGCTTTACTGTCTGAAACTTTAAACATTAATGTTAAATGTTAAACATCCATATTAATAAATAATTTTTTTAAATCACACAAAGAAAAAGAGGAGAAACGTCTCAGACTCAGGAAATATAACATACCTGTAAAATTGGCACAAGGTTGCCAGCTGATCTCTGACTTCAAATGTGGGAAGGAAATTCAAGGTCAATAGCAAGCCACTGCTGAGTCTTCCAAGGCAAAGGTCAGGAATGCCTCCACTCTCCAACCAATCTACGAATTCTGACACAAAACAAGTATATTCCTTATCAGAACAATCTGCTCCAGTTGGAACTTTGGGCATCTGCCTCCATAAGCAAAGCTTCGATCAGAATGAGCCATCAAATCACAGCAGTTTACATCAGCTCAGTGTCAAACGCCTTTCTCTTCATCCACTCCGGTTCTGGTCAGCTCATCCCTATCCATCCAACCTAGGTCAATTGGTACCAGCTGCAAGCTTTCTCTCTGTCTGTTTGTCTCTCTCTTCCCTAGGAGCGAGGTCTACAGACACTGCCCATAGGCTCAGAAGTGACCACAACTTCTTGCACTTCAGACCACACACTTGTCCTCTTCTCTCTCCTCCCTAGACTTGGTAGTCCATAGACACCAATGGAACATGTCCAAACTCAATCCACCCCTTCATGGCTACACCTCCATGAAGCATGAGAATTAAGAATGTTTAGTAGAACTAATGAGAAAACAAGATAAAGGAAAGTTATAGACTAAAGAAGCAATTGAATCTCATTGATGGGGACCCACCTATCTTCAACAGCAACTGGAGAAAGATCTACACTTTATTATTTAGTGCACTATACTATTTAGCTTTGTACTTTATTACTTAAATATAAAAGACTATATTTTGCTCTGTCATTGAGGGGACATTGTCTAGAGCAGCGATTCCTATAATTTAGGCCATAAGTTCATGGAGAGAACTATATAATTACACGATTTCTGTGACTCTCTACCCACAAAGTGTAAGATGTAGATTGAATATGGTTTTGTACATACTTATAATAGCTGTATATGAAGTTTGAATAAATAAGAGAATTGTTTTAAAGTCATTAAACTACTTTTTCTTAATCAATGTAAGATATAAATATTACTATCATTATACTGTGAAACAGAGGTCTAGGGAGCATCAAATGGAAAAAAGATCAGAGACCTTAGGTCTTTCTGGACATCAAGGTCAGGGCTGTTGGGGGCAAGGTAAAAAAACATCAAAGCACCTCTTCTCAACTTTGACAATAACCACTGCCCTTGAAGACAGGATGAAAATAAAATTGAAACTAAAAGTCTAGCTCAATGACTAATAGCAGTAGTTTAGGTAAGAGATCATCAGTGCCTGGAGACAAGGCCAAAGCACTCAAGAAAAAAGCAGTGACCCATGTAAAGTCCTAGAAACAGCAGAGGAACCTCTAAAACACTACAACACACGAGACTTGAATCTCCGGATGAGGTAGAATTGTTTTCCTCTAGAAATATAAGCAAAAAAATCTCTCACTTAGTCAATTCACTCCATGTTTTCTATTAACTCTTGGCTCTATGAAAGTAGGCACTGTGTCATAATATTCATCTTTGAATAATCAGAGCCTATAATTGTGTCTGGCCCAGAGCAGGCCTTCAGGAAGTGTTTGTTGAATCAACTAATTAATTAATGTTAGAATAAATCCCTGTTCTAGTCTCACGAGTCAAAATGATTGCTGAAAATGAATCCAAGCCTGTAAACAGGGCTCCATGGGAATTGGGAAAGAAAAAGGAGGCAGGCAATTAGTCTCTCCAGGATACAGTTACAGTTTCTCCCTAAAAACATTCCTGCCCTCTTTGTTTTCTATACAGGTACACATTGCTTAACATCCGCGATACAGTCTATGAAAGAGGATGTTACGTGGTGTGGACATTGGGGGTACACTGCATTAAAACCATATGAGAGCCTGATTCCAGTTGTTCTGATTGCCCTGCTGGTAAAAGTTGGGGAAAGGGGAGGCAGGAGCAGAGTGGTGGGTCCAACCTATTCATCCTGCTGCCCTCTAGACAAAGCCTGAGAGCCCACAACCAAAGTCATGTCCCTGCTCCATCTGCCCACATGCCCACTCAGGATCCAGCGCTACAAGAGTCTGGGCTTTGTGCCTTGAAAACCATGAGGATAATTAGGATTTCTCTTTATAAAATAAAAGTTAAATAATCCTGTAGGACAATGGACACATGTGCAGTGGAATTTTATCCCGACATTAAGCCATGCATACCTACCTACATAATCTTCCCTATAGGACGGAGACTAGCAATTGTCTTGAAAAGGCAGAATAAGAGGAATAAAGAAAGAACCCTTAGGAAGAGGAGGAAAAGGAAGGGAAAAGCTGTCCTGCTTCCCATTGGCTTTTGATTTATTGGGTCTAGCCTTTCTTGTCTTGAATTCTTTTGGTACTCTTCGATCATTCCCATCATGTATAGGCACTGACTTGATGGCTCCTGGTGGGTACCCAAAGAAGCCCTGGTGGTTTAGCGGGTTACTTCTTGTGCTGTCAGCAGTTCGAAACCACCAGCTGCTCCTGGGGAGAGAAATATGAGGTTTTCTACGATCTTAAAGATTTCCGGTCTTGGAAACCCACCAAAGCGATTCTACTCTGTCCTACAGGGCCACTGTGAGTTGGAATCTACTTGATGGCAGTGAGTTTGATTTGGTTTTGAAGTGGCTGTTCAAAGAGGAACATTAAGAGGAAGGAAGCAAGGACAAAAAGAAAGGCCCTGATATAAAGCCCCCTCCCCCTAGGGGGACGAATAGCAGAAAGGTGGGTGAAGGGAAGGACATTGTATGACATGAAACAATAACAATAATATATAATTGATCAAGGATTCACGTAGGTGGGAGGGTGAGGGAAGGAGGAGAAAAAAGAGGAGCTGATACCAAGGGCTCAAGTAGAAAGAAAATGTTTTGGAAATGTTGATGGCAACATATGTACAAGTGTGCCTACTAGGATGGATTGTCATAAGGTTTGTAAGAGCCCCCCAATAAAATGATTAATTTTTAAAAAGTAAATTGGGGGGGGAAAGATTCTTTGCAAAGACTGGCTTCCATTCATTGGGAAGCTCGCTACATACCAATTTTTCACAGCATTCAAGTATTCTGTAGAGAAATTTTATTTCAAACCAAAGACCAAAGCAATATTTGAAAAAACAATGTTAAGGCCCAAATTTGGGTCAGTGACATATGTGGTCTCAGAATAGCACTGAGGGTTTGAATCTGGCATGTACAAGGCTTGGGCTGGCTAGTTGAACATGGCTATCACTTATTGGCATTGGCTCTGAAGGAAATCGCAAGGAGACATAGTAGTGGGGGTAGACGGTGATGAATTAGGCATAGGATGATTTGAATCCCTTTCCTCCCACAGAATAACTGAACACACAGAACTGGAGTCATCTTATATGTGAAAGGAAAGTAGGAATGTTTGCTTTAATAGATTGTTAGAAAGATCAAATAGAAAGCACACATAGTAGGTCCTAGAGTCTTAAAGGTATTGTTTCCTGAAGAACAGCATCTTCAAGTGGCTTTAAAGGATGAGTAGAGTCATTATCCACAGGAACCCACAGGCTAAACCCTTGGAGGACCCTGATAAGACATGGCATATAGCAGATATATCTAGACATGAGTGTAAAAACTTACCTCCCTTAAAATGTTTTTTTTTTAACTGCAGCTTGAAGTTTTGAAAACTATTCATCAACAAAGAATTCTCTGGAGGAGCTACAAAATCACCTGCCTCCAGCTGGTGCCTTGCTCTGTTAATGATTTGTAGACATGGGAACAAAAGGTTCAATGCTCCTATTAATTACCTAAGAAATGATTGATCTCCTTTTTCCACAGTGGAATCAGGAATGGAGAAGTAGATCACCTAAGACTTCGACCATAAATGCATACGATACATACATGTCACAAATACATGTGCACATTCACCATATCCTTCTCCAGTCTTCTTCCCTTCCAACTCTGTGTACCAGTCACGACCATTGGGAAGAAAGGAAATCCACGTTGATTTTGGATTTTGCTCAGATCCTGGAATAAGGTAGAAATGGTGGTGCATAAAATTGCTAAACCAAGACATATGTATGGTTAACCATACCCTTCACGTCACCATGGGAATATCCCCTGCTCCATATATCCTTACCTATCATTCCCTTCCCATGAATTTCACCTAAATTAGCCATGGAATACCTGAAGTGTTTACAGCCTTTTATTTTAATACCACAAGGCTTAACCTAAGGAGCCTTGGTGGCACGGTGGGTCATCAGGTGTTAGGCTGTTGACTGCACCGTCAGCAGTTTGTACCCACCCAGTTTGTACTTCACGAGGAGGGGGGGGAAATGAGGCTGTCTGTTCCTGTAAAGAATTAGTCTTTGTCACTGATTTGATAAGGTAGGCTGTGCGGTGACATAGGCTTTTCTTTGACATGCCCTGCTCAATATTTGCCCTCAGGAAGAGATCCCTGAAGATATGGGTACTACAGTGAGATAGTTAAGGTTTGTTGTGCCAACCTGGCCTATAAACACATGTGGGATTAATTGAAGGGTGGAGCTTCCCTCTGTTTCCTTTTGCCTCCCCCTGCCCCACCATCACTTTCCCCCTTCTTCCATCTCTTAGTGCTTCCTCTCCACTAGCCTGGTGTTGCTCTAATACTCACAGGATCTCTACCCTCTCCTAGTTGCTGGTTCTGATTCCCTACTTGTTCCCCTGTCCATGATGCCATCCGCTCACCACACCCTTCTTCCCCCTCTACCTTCCGGGCCACTGGCCCCATTGCCTAAACGCATAGATAGGGAGATTAACAGAGGTGTGCACTTATGCAAATACATTAATCCATAACAATAGTGGTATTGACCTATGTACATATATTTATAAGGCAATACACTGACTGACGCTGCAGACAAGCCTTGGGCCTCAGCTCATAACTTCCCTCAATACAAGAACACTTTGTTCTAACAAATTGGCATTCTGTGATGCACACACACACAATCGCTGAAGACAAAACAGGTGCATAAGCAGA
>NW_022106189.1:21664072-21667614 GCF_000313985.2 Echinops telfairi | reverse complement strand
TTTTTTTAATTGAAGGACAGAGACATAAATGGTTCAGTGAGCCCCACCTTTCTGATTCTTGGGTCTCTTGCTCTCTGATGGTCAAACCAGGGTGCAGCTGCCTTAGCCAGTTCCCTGTTTCAGCTGGCAAGGCTCACTTCCTGTAAGACATCCCTGAGGAGAAGCCACATGTACCTACCCTGATGCAGAACCTGGGTGCTGGAGCAGCCGCATGGAGACCCCGTCAGCTCTGAGATGCTTACACACTCATTGATTTGGCTTTCCTCCTACAGTCAGTGTAATTGCATGTGTTTTGTGAAATTGAGGAGGATTTTGTAGATCGGTGTCAGACATAGGGGCTGATGTTGGACTTATGGGCTTGGACAGCACTGGGTTGGGATGCTTTCTTAATGTACACTTACCCTTTATATAACACTCTCTCTTATACATATGAGTTTCTGTGCATTTGTTTCTCTAGTCTACCCAGACTAACACATATAGCAAAGTGTGGTATAGAAACCCGATGATGTCCGGCTATCAGAAAGAATAGCATCTTGGGTCTTAAAGGTTTGTCTTCAAATAAGCAGCCATCTGAATGAGGAATCAATTAAGTCCACACAGAAGAAACACAGTGGCTTGTTTTGATTCAAGGGTTGTAAATAATAAAATCAAAATCCAAAGGAGGGAACAGGATCAGAGCTTAAATTCTGAATACCCAGTTTGCAGAGACTATGCCTGACAGTGGAAACCCAAAATCCATTTGCAGGGTGGCCACAAGGATTAAGCCTCCCTTGACTACCCTCTAAACATAGTCCATGAATGTGAATGACTTTGCTATCAGATAGAGAGCTTGGTAAAGGCCACTGTGGAAGATGTAGTTAGGTTAAAATATAGCACCTTATCATTTATCTCCCTTTTAACCCATTTAATATTATTTCAGTTTTAAATATTTTCTGCTTGCTTTCTGATTGAGGTTTTTCTGTTTTGTTTTGTCGTTATTTTTTTGTATAATTTTCTGAATATGAAATCCAGGATAGGTAAAACTATAGACTGGATTAATAATTACCTAGAGGCATGGCAGGAGAGGTCTAAGAGAAATGGAGCACTAACAACAATGTTCTGAAATTGATTGTGGCAATGACTGCACAACTCTTCTTAATGTGATTGAACTATTAAATTCCACCATGTGTGAGTTATATGCCAAAAATACTTTTAAATTCTTTAAAAGTTGTTCAAATAATTAGTCTTTGAAATACAAAGAAGCAGCTCTACTTTGTTTTTTAAGGTTGCTATACATCTGAATTGACTTAATAGCAATAGTTAGGCTTAACCTAAGAAGGTCTGGCTGCTGACCTAAAGGTTCGCTGTTTGAACCCACCCAGCTCTATGGGAGAAACCCTGGAGACCCCACAAAGATCATAACCTTTATAGGAAATCCTATAGGGAGTTCTACTCAGTCCTATAGACAGAGTAACTCTGTCTACAGCGTAACTCTGAGTTAGAATTGGCTTGATGGCACCTAACATCGATAAGTAATCTATTTTGCCTATGATCTTGGTCTTAACTATAACCTTGAAATCCACCTTCCTGTTTATACCCTCATATCTCTGCTCACTGAACTTGATTTTCTCCCTTTTTTTGGGGGGGTGGGGTCTACAGTGGACAATGTAGCATCTCATCAGGCCATGTATGGGAATTATGGAAGAAAAGTTTTCATTTTCAGGCATTGTTTTGCTTCAATGGGACCTCTTTCCACTGCCCATAGTCTTGGTCCAGTGGCAATCCTTCCCCAATATTAAGGGCATAAGACAGAGCATAAGACTTATTTTAAGTCTTACTATAAGACTTATTTTAAGTCTTATAGTAAGGGCATAAGACTTATTTTACTTAAGCCATTTGGGATAAACAAGGTTGAGGAAATGCAGAAATGATATTTTTAAAAATATACAACAGGATGATTGTGTTTAATTGAAAGACATTTTGGAATATCTGACCTCAGCCCAAAAGATAAAACAATGATCCCCCTGCTGATGTACCAAGCAGCATGAAGCCCTGAGCCACGGGGCAGGGCAGACTTGATGATGGGAATTGTGTCCCCATTATTCACAAAGTGAACGTTTTCCAGACAATAACTCGATAATTTCAGAAGCAATTTAAGAAACAAGAATCCTTCCCCCAAACTCCAGAGCTTTTCTGATTTTTGTCAGCTACAAAAGAATTCCACTCCGAAGGCAGGCTGCATCTCTGAATAATAACGCTCCCACCTTGGGAAAATTTTTAAGCCTTCACACAACTCCTTTTAAAGTTATAAATGAAAGTCACTCAACAGATTACAGTGCTCATGGGCCCCTTTTATCTACTGAAGAGAGACGGCAGAGTGAAAACTTAGGAGCCAGAGACCCAGTTGCTGACCTTCAGTCACCTTCCACACCATGTCTGGCCCAGCCAAGATAGGGAGTTAAAAGCTTTAACTGGGAGCAACAGCAAATGATATAATCTGATGATATAAAGAAACCCATCAAGGGAAAATAAAATGACTGGATTGTATTATTCCTAGTGCTCTCAGAGTTTAAAAGGAGTCTAAATTTGTCTTCAGCTTAGTTCTTTCATGCTAAAAACCAACCATTCCACTTTCCCCTCTTGTCCAGAGAACAAGCAATTCCAGGACCAAAGAACTGGACCACTGAAGGTTGGACTGCCTGATGAGTTTGTTACTTCTGTGCCTGCAGCTGCATGGAGGACCCTAAGCCGCTCCTCCAGCTCTACCTCTCTGGTTTTCCTTTTCGATGATGGTTAGTATTGTGCCACACCGATACCTATTCAGCTGTAGCTTCAATAAAAGTCCTTGTGTTCCTTCAGCCCAGCTGTGTGTCCCATCAGAGTCAACTGCCACACTTGTCTGAATTGCCACCAAATCCAAGCATCAAGGGTCTAATGTCCAAAACTGCCATAGCAAGAGGGGTTCACAAACTTGTGCCATTTTTTCCAGGACTCTCATACATTGCTACCCCTGTGCTTAAATCTGCTCCTCTTTGCCTTATTTTCTCCCTGTCTCCTGCCTATAAGCACCTTTATATCTACATGAACATTTATTTTCAATTGCCCTGTCAATGAAAATACCATTGTTGAATGATCTTCAGCAAAATTTTGCCTGCGAGTGATATTAACAATATTTTTTATGATTTGAGCATTCTGTTGGGTCATCATTCTTTGGAATGAGCACAAATATGGATCTCTTGCAGTCAGTTGGTGAGGTAGTTAGTTTATTGTGCCAACCTGGCCGATAAACACAAGTGGAGTTAATTGAACGGCGGAGGGATAAATGGCTCAGTGAGCCTCACCTTTCGAGTTCTCGGATATCTTGCTTTCTGATGGTCGGGCCAGGGTGAAGCTTCCTTGGCCAGTTCCCTGCTTTAGCAGGTGGGGCTCACTTCCTGCAGGACATCCCTGAGGAGAAGCCACATGGACCTGCCCCGATGCAGCCCTGGGTGCTGGAGCAGCCATGTGGAGATCCCTGCCAGCGCTGAGATGCTTACACATTCACTGACTCGGCTTTCCTCCTG
>NW_022106189.1:21646437-21662857 GCF_000313985.2 Echinops telfairi | reverse complement strand
AACATATGGGCTAATATCAGACTTATGGACTTGATCTGGACTGGGCTGGGATATTTTCTCATTATTCAATTGCTCTTGTATATAAATCTGTCTCATACACATATGAGTATCTATGAATTTGTTTCTCTAGTCTACTCAAACTAACACAGAGGTAAAAGCTGTATATAAAGGTATAAATATAGTCATGTATATATGTGAATATATAAATATATAAAGATTGGGCTATGTATATATGTTTATATGATAAAGCACTAAAGTAGCAGATTGACTTTGGGCTTCTACTTGTTTCCCCTCAACACAAGAACACGGTTCTAATAACGTGGCACTGTGTAATACCTTCCCAACATGATTGCTAAAGACAAAATGGGTGCATAAGCAAATGTGGTGAAGAAGACCGATGGTGCCCGGCTATTAAAATATATAGCATCTGGGTCTTAAAGACTTGAACTTAGATTAGTAGCCTTCTATCAGGGAAGCAACAAAGTCTACATGGAAAAGCACACTAGCCTGTGTGAGCATGAGGTGTGAACAGGATCAGGTATCAGAAGATAAAAACCAAACAATCATATAGTCGTGAAAGAGAAGGGTCAGAGTGGAGACACAAAGCCTATCTGTTGATAATTGGAAACTCCCTCAGAGAAGAGACACATGGAAGGGACGACTCACCCCGGGTGCAGTGTAGCACTGATGAAACACACAACATTCCTCTAGTTCTTTAATGCTTCCTCCTCCCCACTATCATGGCCCCAGTTCAACCCTCACAAATCCTGTTAGACCGGCATATGTACATTGGTACAGATAAGAGCTTTTGACACACGGAATCGAGGATAGGTAAACCCCTCAGAAGCAGTAATGGGAATAACGATTCCATGAGGGTATGGAAGAGGGGAGGACAATAGCAATGATGGATGCAGAATGCCCCTCGAGGGGGATGAATAACAGAACTGCAGATGAAGGGATACATTGTACTGTGTAAGACATGGGGAAAATAATAATAATAATATATAATTTATTAAGGGTTCTCAAGTGTGGTAGGGTGGGGGAGGGAGGGAATAAAGAAGAGCTGATATCAAGGGGCTCAAATAGAAAGAAAATGTTTCAAAAATTATGATGGCAGCATCTGTACAAGTTTGCTTGATGTAATTGATATATGGATTGTTATAATATCTTTAAGAGTTCCCAATAAAAGGATCAATTAAAAAATAAAATTAATTAAATATTTTCCCATGGAATCTTTCAATGTTGAAACTGGAGGCTTGAATTTTTTCTTGAGTTCTTTCAGTTCAAGATATGCTGAACATGTTCTTCCCTTTTGCTTTTCTAATTCTGTGTCCTTGTACGTTTCCTTATAATATTTTACTTTGTCTTCTCAAGCTGCCATTTGAAATGTTCTATTCAGCTCTTGGACTTGAACATTTATTTCATTTGCCTTAGCTGTTCTACAATTGAGAGCAAGTTTCAGAGTCTCTCCTCACATCCACTTTGATCTTTTCTTTCTTTCCTGTGTTTATGATGAGCTTTTGCTTTCTTCATGAATAGTGTTCCTTAATGTCCTCCAACAGCTCCTCAGCTCTAGCATTATCACTGGTGCTCAGTGCATCAACTCTGATCTCGAGGTGTTCTCAAAACTCAGTAGGGAGAGGCTCAAGATCATTTCTTGGCTTTCGGAAACTTGTTCTAATTTTCTCCATCTTTAACCTGAACTTCAAGGTGAGCAACTGGTGGTCTGCTCCACAGTCAGCCCCTGGCCTTGTTCTAGCTGCTGATGTTGAATTCTTCCAGCATCTCTTCCCACCGAGGTAGTCGATTTGGTTTCTGCATATTCCATCTGGAGAATTCCACGTGTACACTTTTGTGTTGTAGAAAAAAGTATTCTCTATGAACAAATCATTGGTCTTGAAAAATTCTATCCTGCAAACTCCAGCTCCATTTCTATCACAAAACCCATATCTTCCAACTACTGCTCCTTCCTCTTTGCTTCCAATGTTTTCATTCCAATCATCAATAATTATCAATGCATCTTGATTTCGTATTTGATCTGTTTCCAACTGAAGTCATTGGTAGAATTCTTCAATTTCTTCATCACTAGCTTTTGTATTTGGTGCATAAATTTTAATAATAATTGTATTAATTAGATTGTCCTTGAAGGCAGATAGATATAATCCAATTACAGGCATCATTGTACTTCAAGATTGATTTTATTTATGTCCTTTTTAACAATGAATGCAATACCATTCCTTGTGATTGTGTTATTTCTAGCATAATAAATCATAGAGTTTTCTGGTTCAAAATAGCCCATCTCAGTCCATTTCAGCTCACTAATGCCAGAGATAACCATCTTCCATTTCATTTTTTGACCACTTCCAATTTTCCCAGATTTGTACTTCGCACATTCCAAGTTCCAATCATTAACACATTTTGCCACTCTTTCTTCTTACCTTGAGCCATTCCCAATCAGCAAATGAAGATCCCAGAGGCTCCACTCCCACAAACTCTATCCAACTCACCATGGTCGACTCCACTCTGAGAAATCCGCTCGTCCTCAGTCACATTTCTAGTGACCTCGAACCTGAGGGCCCCATCCTCCAGCACCCTCTCGGGCAATGTTCTGCTTCCATTTCTTAGGCCTTCAGTATCTGACAATGTTTCTAAGCTCTACGTAAAGTTTTCTGCAGCTACTTCCTCCTATGTGGGAAGCCTTCTTCATTGTGTTCTTAGTCTGGACGTTCCACTGTTCGCAGTGGGTAACCCTGCCAGCACTTGAAATACCAGTGACATAGCTTCCAGCATCACAGCATCACAAACCACCACAGTATGACAAGCTGACAGACAGGTGGTGAACTCTGTCTAATAGCAAGGCTATTTACATCCCTGGCCTATGTTTACTGGGGACTCACAGGAGGCAGGGGAATGAACAGAGAGAGGGGAGGGATATGTTATTGAGGAAAGAGAGAGAAAGGATGAAGGGAGAAAAGGAACCACATATATGGAGGGTTTAACAGGATATTGTTCCTGATTTCATTTCTTGAGATGGTCTGTGTCAATATATGTAGTATGTTTTTGTTGGGTTTTTTTAATCCCTCAAGTTTCCTTATTCCTCAAACCTAAATAGGTGTTTGGGTGGCTTTTAAAAAGAAGATGAGGAGGAAAAATAAAATTTTAAATGGACTTGGAGTCTTAAGTGACAAACAAGTCCATATCAAACAAACAACAACAACAAAACCCAAGTGGGGACCCTGCATTTTGGGCTTCTGCTATCATCTACAGTCTTCTGTAAAGTGGGTGTTCATAATTAGAGCTCTAATACTGAGATAGTTAATGTTTATTGTGCCAACCTAGCCAATAAACACATGTGGGGTTAGTTGAAAGGCAGTGAGCCTTGCCTTTCTAGTTCTTGGGTCTCTTGCTTTCTGATGGTTGGACCAGGGTGCAGCTGCCTTAGCCAGTTCCCTGCTTCAGCTTGCAAGGCTCACTTCCTACAAGACATCCCTGAGGAGAAGCCACATGGACCTACCCCAATGCAGCCCTGGGTGCTGGAGCAGCGGTGCGGAGACCCCTGCCAGTGCTGAGATGCTTACATATTCACTGATTCAGCTTTCCTCCTGCAATTGGCATCATTGCGTGTGTTTTGTGAGATGGAGGAGGACTTTGTGGATTGCTGTCAGACATATGGGCTAATGTTGGACTTGTGGGCTTGGGCAACACTAGGTTGAGATGTTTTCTTGATGTGCACTTACCCTTTATATAAAACTCTCTATAAGACATATGAGGTTCTGTGGATCTGTTTCTCTAATGTACCCAGTCTAGCACAAATACCATTCCCTCCTCCATTCTTGGATTTTATTATTTACAATCCTTGGATCATACAGCAAGTGTTCTTCTTCTGTGGGTACTTATTTGACACCTCACTTAAAAAGCTACTTGTTTTAAGACAAGCCTTTAAGACTCAAGAGGCTATTCTTTCTGAGCTGGGCATGATCTGATTTCTTCACCACACTTTGTTAAAGCCCTCATATCTTCAGTGCTCTCTTCATGAGGGCAAGCATGAAGTAAGGCCAGTCATAAGAACTAATTGTTCTTAGATTTGTGCTACATTTAAGTACAAATTCAAGATTCATTGATGTATCTATGGTTTATATGATTCCAAATCATAATGCTCCTAAAGGACAGAGTGAACTGCCCTTGTGGATTTCAAAGACTGTAACTATTAACAGAAATAGAAATTGAAAGTCGCCACCTCCTCCCACCTCACAGCAGCTGGTGGTTTTGAACTGCTGACTTTTCCATTAGCAACCCAACATGTAACTACTATGCCACCAGGGCTCATTAATTTAACTGATGTTATAGAATTTCAAATATTGTTTAGAAAAGCAAAGTATCTATGTATAGGACACCTTTTAGACCAAAATACGTGGATCGTTGACCTGTACATATCAAAAACTCAAGTAACTGGGCACTATGTGAACAATGCGGACGTGAGGTATCACAAAACTTTTAGTAAAGCTCATTCACAAAGGCAGAACCACACCAACTAAACTAAGATGTGTCATAGAAAAGCAGAGAGAACATGAAATAGTAAACATATGGTTTCTGGAGCTGCTATTCATTGGGCATCATCAAAGCAAGTGGTCCAAACAAAAGTCCAACAACCTTCAAATCTGTAACTGTGGGATAACAGCCATCTGCTTCTTCTCACACTTCAGCCTTAAGACCAAGGGAGTCTTTCAGTTCCTTAAATCTGGTACCGATGAGTTTGAGGTAAAGTCCTGTTTGCATCAGATCCTTCTGGTGTGGCCTATGAAGGATGCTGTGCACCTCAAAAGGACAGAATCTACAATCTTGGTTCTCTAAAGAACCCTTTCAATGGTGTCTGACTTTCAACATTTTTTTTACTAAACTTCCATTCTGCACTTATATACTCATAGGTAAGATTCCATAATTAACTTTTAAAAATAAAAGTGTGCCAATATTCTGGATTCCATTCTTTGAAAGAATGGGACCAAACTGGAAGACTGTCCAATGAGGGGTCACTGAGGAGAGTTAAGATAGTTGATCTAAAATGATGACTTGGACAGAAAATGAGAGCTTTCCTTTAGTACCTGTGCTACTTTGAAGAAACATCCCAGGACAAAGACGGTCTGTGGCTCTAGAAAGAGTGGCTTAAACAAGTGACCACGTTACAGAGCTAGAGATCTTTCTGAGGAAGAAATGACATTGGAACTACCTGATAAGACATTTAAAATAATGTTATTTAGAGTCCTTCAATTAATTGAGAGAAAGATAAATAAAATCAAGGAAAGGGCAGGGGGATAAAATTTAGAAGAATTCAGGGAAACACTACAAGATCAAACTGAAAAAATAAATGAGGGAAAAATAGAAACATACAAAAACAGAAATTAGAAATCCAGAAGATTCATACTAATATTTCAGAAATAGATAACACATTGAAAAAGCAAAAGAGGACAAGTGAATTAATGAAATCCCAAGTTACTGAGCCTGAAGATAAATCTCTCAATACTAATCTGATAGAAGAAGACAAAAGGAGAGAGAAAATAACAAATTAAACCCAGAGAAAGTCTAAAAATTATATAGATTGCCATCAAAATGAATAACTTACATGTGATAAGAATTCAAGAACAGGAAGAGATAAAAACAATGAAAAAGAAAAAAAGTGTTGAAGAATTGTCAGAAGCGACCTTCCCTAACACCATGAAAGATGAAAAGATATGCCTTCAAGAAGCTGAATGGACCTCAAACAGCACAGACTCCAAAAGAAAATCTTCAAGATATATCACAACCCAAAGGTAGGAAATAATCTTGACAGCAACTCACGAACAGTGAAAAGTTACCTATAATGGAGAACAAGTAAGAGAAAGTTCTGATTTCTCAGCAGAAACCATGCAAGCAAAAAAGAATTGGAATGACATATGTAAGATTCTGCAAGAAAAATGTGCCAAACACGAATTATATTCCCAGCAAAATTGGTTACATAAGCACAAGCAACAGTGAAATTAGAACATTTCCAGATAACAAAACCTGAAGGAATTTATAAAAACAAGATAAATCATGCAAGAAATACTAAAAGGAGTGATTTAGACAGAGAACCGATAACACTAGACAACAACCTGAGAGGAACATATTTGACAACAGCACCCAGACGTCAACCCAGATACAGAAATACTCAAAGTAAAACAAACCTTTAAGACTGGAAATATGAAACCAGAGATACTAATTTGCAATAAAGACAATTACAAAGAAAATGGAGTAGTATAGTTACAGAACTTTCAAATGAGGAGAAAGTCATGTGGAGTTCAAGATAGAAAAGAATGGTTTGGGGAGGTTGTTAGTGTTTAAAACTTGAAAAGATATTAATAAATTACAGGTTAACCTCAAAAGAAAGAAACAAAGCTCATCAAAATAAACAAAGGAAAATCATAAAGATTTAGTAAATACTTAAACAGCTTCGTGGAGAAAATAACAAGAAACCTACCAACAAAATTAACTCACCACAGAAAAGAATGTGGACAAAAGAGAACAGCAGCAGCAAACGGAGAGAAAGAAATGACAGCCAGAAATCTCTACCTGTCAACAATGACATTGAGTGTAAATGGATTAAATGCATCAGTCAAGAGACAGAGAACAGTACAGTGGATAAGAAAACACTCATCAACAAGCTATCTACAAGAAACACACCTTAGAAAGAATAGACCAAACGTCAAAGAATGGAAAAGAATATATAGCGAGCTAACAGCAATTAAAAAACAACATGTCAATATTATTTTCTGGTAAAATAGATGTCAAGGCAAAATCCAGCATAAGGGCAAAGGACATTATATGATCATTGAAAGGGCAACTGAACAAAAGGCTATAAACTTGATAACTATATTAGCCCTCAATAAAAGCATCAAAATACACTAGTCAAACTCTTACTGCACTGAAGAGAGAAATAGACAATTCTATAATAGTAGGTCATATTAATACATTACTTTCAATGAATGGTGGAACAACTAGAAAGAAAGTCAACAAAGACACAGAAGTAAACAATCCAATCACCCAATTTAACCTAAGAGACATTGAGAGCACTCCATCCAATAACAACACAATATATACTCTTTCTGAGTACACACGGAACATTCTCCAGAATAGACCATATGTTAGGACACAAAGCAAACCTCTATTAATTATAAAATATCAAAATATTGTACAATGTCTCCTCAGATCACAATGGTATAAAATTAGAAATCAACAATAGGAATATCCCAGGGGGAGAGGGGCGGAATTAAATACATGGAAATTGAAAACTACGACCTATAAACTACTAGGTAGCAAAAAAAAATTTTTAATGCTTGTGAGAGTGTAGAAAGACTGGAACCCTCATACACTGCTGATTGGACTGTAAAATATTGCAAACACTGTGGAAAATGATATAGTACTTCCTCAATTTTTTGAGAATAGAAATCCCAAATGACCCAGCAATCCTTCTATTTGGTATGTACCCTAGAGAAATAAGAGATCTGATACAAATAGATATATACACACCCATGTTCATTGCAGCACTAGGCACAATAAAAATTAAATACTCACCAGTGGAAGAATGGATAAATGAACTTTGGTACATGCTCACAATGAAACACTATGTAACATTGAAAATAATCATGGATCTGCAAAACACTTCACAACATGGATGAACTGGAGGACACTACACTAGTGCCCTGAGCTGGAGGAACCACATGGAGACCCCTGCCAGAGCTGAGATGCTTCCACTGCCATTGGATCCACAAGACTTTCCACCCACTGGCCTGTAGTCTTCTTGCATTAGGCGTCATTGTGTGTGTTGTGTGTGTGTCTGAAGAGGACTTTATAGATTGGTATTGGGCTAATGCTGGGCTTATGAACTTGATCTGGACTGGACTTGACTGTTTTCTCAATATTCAACTGCTCTTGTACATAAAGCTCTTTCTTATACATATATGAGTGTCTATGAATTTTGTTTCTCTAGTCTACCCAGACTAACACAGGCTGGATAGGTGGAAGAGGTAGCATCCTTGAATGTTTGTATGTTTGACAGAGGATATCTGTATGAGTGTTTACTTCTGCTGAAAATGTATCCATGAATGTGGTGGAGCATACAGGGGGAAAAGTTATGGAAACTTCTTAGACTTAATCAAAGATTTTAGGGAATGAATCACTAGGCCTGGGGATCAAAATCATAGTTTTAGGGAATACCAAGGTCAATTGGTATAACATAGTTCACAAAAACAATGTTCTACACCCTAATTTGGTGAGTAGTAACAGAGGTCTTAAAAGCTTGTGAACCGTCATCAAAGGTGCAAATATTGGTCTCTCATGGTTCAAAGGAAAGAAGACTGATGAACATTGAAATACACAGGGAAATAATAAGTCCAATGAACTAATTAATGTACTAACAAGCATCCACTCCATAACCTTGAGACCAGTAGAACTAGATGGTGCCCAACTACAACTACAACTGCTCTGAAAAGGATCCCATTAGAAGATCCTAGATAGAATGCGAGAAACAATGGGATCAGAACTTAAAATCATAAAAAAGACCAAGTTTACTGGCCAAATAGAGACTGGTGGGACCCTATGACTCTCTGGAACTGAACTTGCCCCCATGTTAGATTAAACAACCATTTAAGATTTTTAAAATGCAGCATTTACCCGAGAACAAAGTTCAGAGGGTTATAAAGAAGGAAAAATGTAAATAAAAAAGACAGAAAGGAAGAGGGGTAATCAATCTACATAGAAGGCATTGCATTGGATGAGTTGGAACAAAGTGTGGATAAATCAGTTAATGTAAAAGTCATGATTTGCTCCATAAACTTTCACCTAATTCACAATAGTAGAGTTGTGGGGGTTTTGGGTTTTTTCAAATACGATCTGAATCACAACAGAATATTGTCTACATGGTGCAGGTTGAAAGGGACTCGAAATACACCGTGGTAAAAACAATGCCCTCAAGCAGACTGATAAAAATAAAGATTGCCATGTTTCATTCTGTTTCATTAGGTGTGGCTATAAATAAAAAGTGACTCAACACCGAACAGCAATCATAGAGATAAGTTTAACTTCCCTCTAGATAAAGATAATTAGCTAATGCAGACAGACATTCCAATTGCCATGTGAATTCAGAAGAAATTGTGTAGCAAATAGGATTGTAATGTCCTCTTACTTGAGGGATACTTGTAATTTATTTTGAAAACCTGTATGCTATCAGTTATGTCCACATGGCTATTGTGTTAGTCTGGGTTGACTACAGAAACAAAGACAGAGACATTCATATAGGTATAAGCAAGAGCTTTATATGAAAGAACAATTGTATGTTGAGAAAACATCCCAGCCCAGTCCAGATCAAATCCATAAGTCTGATATTAGCCCATATGTCCAATGCCAATCTATAAAGTCCTCTTCAGATTCACACAACACATGCAATGATGCTGAATACAGGAAGATCACAGGCCAATGGGTGGAAAGTCTTGTGGATCCAGTGGCAGTGGAAGCATCTCAGCACTGGCAGGGGTCTCCATGTGGCTCCTCCAGCTCCAGGGTTCTAGTTCTATCAGTGTAGCTCCATGTGGCTTGTAACAGGAAGAAGGCTTGTTTTTGGCCTCCAGTGAACTATTTATCTCCATTTGCGTCTCCCAAATGAGGTCATCAAGCTGTGACTTGATTGACAGGCTAGACTCCACCCCTTTTCAAGTTGACACAGACCACCCCTTGTCAACTTGACACTGTATACAACTCTTTAGCCATACATAATTTTTAACAAAGCAATAATAAAATCTTATCTGTACCTAACAGGATAAAACTAAAATGTATACAATTCAAAAATGTGTCACCCTCATTTAAACATAAAATTCTATAAGTGAACAAAATAAGAATATTCTATACTAATGTGAACATCTACATCATAATCCTATGAAAATATTCCCCCACCTATGAAAGTTTGTAAGCCAACCACTTCATGCCTTTATCTGCCCAATTTTAGGTATCCAAATTCTACACTGCCCACTTACATCAACCCAGTGCTGAGGAGACAATCATATTCTTTGACATGAAAAAGCTTCATCTCCGTTGGAACGTTGTGAAGCCCACATCCATAAGCAAAGTCAAATCAGGACAGGCCATCCATAAAGTCAGCAGCAACATGCACCAGTTCACAGATTCATATATTTTCTTTTCATCTGGTCAGGTTCTGGTCAACTCACTGTGGGCTACCTCACTTAGCCTCACCAGGGTGCCCATTGACTGCCTTGCCTTCAGACCATGGGCCCCATCACAAATTCTCAACAACTCTAGCCCCCTTGTGTTAGGTCATGCATTTCAAACCAGTCAACCTGCTCTTACCTTCTCCTCTAGTCCAGGTCCACAAGTGTCAGTTGCCAGACTCAACCTATTTTTCTTTTCTTTTCTTTTAATTAAATCATTTTATTGCAAACTCTTACAGCTCTTATCACAATCCATGCATCCATACATCCATTGTGTCAAGCACATTTGTACATATGTTGCCATCATCATTTTCAAAGCATTTTCTTTCTACTTGAGCCCTTGATATCAGCTCCTCATTTTTTCCCTCCTTCCCCCAGTCTCCCTCCCTCATGAACCCTTGATAAATTATTATGATTTTCATATATTACATCATCCACTTTCTCCCTTTACCCACTTTTCTGTTGTTCATCCCCCTCGGGGGGTGGGTTATATGTTGAGCATTGTGGTCAATTCCTCCTCTCTACCCGCACCTTCCCCTTACCCTCCTGGTATCTCTATTCTCATTATTGGTCCTGAGGGGTTTATCTGTCCTGGATTCCCTGTGTTGTGGGCTCTTGTCTGTAGCATTGTACATGTTCTGATCTAGTCAGATTTGTAAGGTAGAATTAAGGTCATGATAGTGAGGGTGGGGGGAATCATTAAAGAACTAGAGGAATGTTGTATGTTTCATCGGTGCTGTACTGTACCCTGGTTGGCTCATCTCTTCCTTGTGACCCTTCTGTAAGGGAATGTCCAATTGTCTAAAGATGGGCTTTGGGTCTCCACTCTGCACCTCGACCCCCATTCCCCACCCCCAGTTTCACATTGGTATGATATTTTTTGTTCTGGGTATTTGATGCCTGATACCTGATCCCATAGACACCTCATGATCACACAGGCTGGTGTGCTTCTTCCATGTGGGCTTTGTTGCTTCTCAGTTAGATGGCCACTTGTTGATCTTCAAGCCTTTAAAACCCCAGACACCATATCTTTTGATGACTGAGCACCATCAGCTTTCTTCACCACATTTGTTTATGCACCTATTTTGTCTTCAGCGATTGTGTTGGGAAGGTGAGCATCACAGAATGCCAGATTATTAGATCAAAGTGTTCTTGCATTGAGGGAGTACTTGAGTGGAGGCCCAGTGTCCATCTGCTACCTTAATACTTAACATATAAATATAAGTACATAGATCTATTTCCCTATCATTATATATAAATATATTTACATATGTAAATGCCTGTATTTAGACCTCTATAAATGTCCTTTGCCTCCTAGTTCTTTCCTCTATTTCCTTTTACTTTCCTCTTGTCCCATTATCATGTTCAGCCTTCATTTGGGTTTCGTAATTCCTCTCGATTACATTACCCTAGATCAAGTCCTAACACGACTCCTGCACCCTCCTCGCCATCGATTTTAGATCACTTGTTGTTCCCTTGTCCCTGGGTTGGTTGACACCCCCTTTCCGTTATTCCCTTTCCCCCTCCCCAGTGTCCCCCTAGAACAGTCAGTCCTGTTGTTTTCTCCTCCAAATTGTTTTCCCCACCTATCTTATCTAGATAGACATGCAGAGACAATAATAAGCACAAAAACAAGGCAAAGCCAAACAAAACAACTAAGGAAGACAAAACAAACAAGCAAAGTAACAGCAACAAAAGAAAGCCAATGACAAAAAAGGAAAAGTCTATGAATAGTTCCAGGTCTGTTTTGATATTTAGGAGTGTTTTCCAGTTGAGTCTTATGGGGTGCCACACCCTGTCACCAAACTCTATTTTTGGTATTCCCTGGGGACTTCATTGCTTTGCTCTCCTTGCTGCTCTGTTGCATGCCCTTAGTGTTTTGCCCCAGTAGGGTCAGATCGGACACAATTCCCGCACTGTGTCTCCAGTGTTGTCCCCCGTAGCACTATGAGCAGTGAGGGATGTCCTGTCTCGTGGTGGGGCCTGACCTATAATCCTCTCTGTACATTGTCTGCTCTGACAGGAATATCATCCTCTGGGCTTGGTGGGCCAGGATATGACCCACTCACTCTCCTTCCCTCTTTGTTTGCTCCTGTGTGCTCTGATCAGATGTGCCCCTGTCCCTAAGCTGTAGTTTCAGTGATGTCCTCTGAAGTGCATTCTTCTGGGGGTGGGGGTGGGGGTCAATCCATCTCTATTGTTGCATTTCTCCCACTTCCACTCAATAAATGGATCCAGGTGGTCATCTATCAAGCATTTCAACCTGCCCATAGGCTCACTTTCACGTTCAGTCCTAGAGAGGAGAGTTTCTTCATGGTTCCAGATTTTTCCAGCATCAAGCACAAACTACTAGTTCAAAATTCAAAAATCTAAAAAGTTCTTGTTTTGTTTCTTCTTCAATCTGTCAACAGCCCCCTAGGCAAACTTCTTCACCTTTAAATGTCCTGAGCACTCAAGACACTGGATGGGGTTTATCATTCAGAGCCTTTTTTGCAGGCGTGTCCTAAACCCACTTAAAGATCAAATTTTAATGGCTCAAGGCAAGTGAGCTTATAAACTCTCTATTTTCATACTTCCCAATAATCATTTCTACCAACCATTATATCAACAATAATAAGCAGAATAAATCGGTATAAACAAAGTAGAATCAGATCCTAAACTCAATTCTTAAGACAGTTAAGTTCAATCCTTATCTATCTTATCTTAATCATTATCTAAACTATTCTATTGACACAAAATATGGGATTAAGCCTCTGACTGCATCAAGCCAGAGCCAGCCTTTCTGTCAGCCATTTTGACCTTTGGTCAGCCATTTTCACTAAGTAGCATGGTCTCTGAGAAATTCAAGAGGTGATTTCTTTCCCTGAGCTCAAAATACATATTAACAACATTCATTTTCTCCATTTTAAAGAGGGATAATCAAAAACAACAACCAAACAAAATAATCAAAACTTTAACTTCCCATATTTTTTCCAGAAAATAGCCCTATAAACTACATTGCCATATCTGACCTCTGGCTAGCCAAAGAACTACCATGAGGCAGAGGTCAAACAAGCATCCATTTTCCATCTTTATGATTTGTTTCTCTAGTACCCAATCGCAAGGTACCATAATGTGTTAGTCTGGATGCACTAGAGAAACAAGTTCATGGACACTCATATGTGTGTAAGAGAGAACTTTATATCAAAGAGCAATTGTACATTAAGAAAACATCCCAGCCCAGTCCAGATCAAGTCCATAAGTCCGATATCAGCCCATATGTCCAATACCAATCCAGAAATTCCTCTCTTTTTAAAAAATTCCTCTTTAGATTCACACAGCACATGCAACGATGCTGAATACAGGAAGATCACAGACCAGTGGGTAGAAAGTCTTGTGGATCCAGTGGCAGTGGAAGCATCTCAGTGCTGGCAGGGGTCTCCACGTGGCTCCTCCAGCTCCAGGGCTCTAGCTCTATCAGTGTAGCTCCATCTGGCTTGCCAACAGGAATGTCTCACAGGGAGAGAGTGTGTATCTGGCCTTCAGTAAGATATTTATATCCATTTGCACATCCCAAATGAGGTCATCAAGCTGTAACCTGATTGACAAGCTAGACTCCACTCCTTTGCAAGTTGACACTTTGTAACTACCACAGCTCTGTAAAAGTTTGATCTCCTTCTGTCCTTGCAATCTGTCCTTGCAAACAGTACTGTACTGTTATGTACATCTTGGTCTGGTTAAAATTTCTTCAATAATGCAACCATTTTCTTTCCTAATTTTGTAAAGAGAAATTTCTAGTGTGGCAGGAGATGTTATTCTTATAGCTCCCCATAGGTAATCATATTTCTCTAACAATCAGCAGAACTACCCATCTGATTTTAGACTCATGAACAATAATAAATTCTTGCTGTAATACAATAAAATAAAAAATATTTACTGCATCAGAAATGCTAGGGGGAAGTTTATTCTGTCATATATGGTCACTAGGAATTGCAATCAACTTGATGGCAGTGGAAATTGCAGATTGGCCTGGGAGATCCTTAACAAATCCTAGGGGCTCTTGGAAAACAGTTTCGCCATGGGTCCTTCCCCTCAGCATGTGTGTGGAACAATTAAACAAATAACCAGGGACTTGACCATGTGTGTGTGCAATCTCTACTCCCCCTTCTCCGGAAGGGGCTACCAATCTTTTGATGAACGATGAGGGTAAGTATTGGTAATGAGGCTGAATGCTTGGAAGCACTCATATTCAACAGTCAATTCCCAGCTGCCATTCCCAGATCCCAGAATTCACATACCGGGGTCTGAAGCAGATGAAAAACAAGAGAGCACGTAATAAGTTAACAGCCCACTTCATAAATGACTGCATTGGTTCTGTTGAGGAGCTACTTAAGTCCTGGTGGTTCCTGCTCATTTGCCAGTGTATAACTCTAATCAGAATGAACGTCCTTAATCATAGCACCATTGCAGGAGCAGAATTTTCTACTCTGAGCCTATTAGGGCTCTTATAAAAGGAAATAGCTTATGTTTGCTAGTGTCTGCAGAGGGAACAGTGTCATCACCTCACAGCTCCATCTATCACCAATGTATTACTGGTGCTGCGCACCATGCCCCCCCCTCTTCCATATTTGTATTCTCTGGCTATGAGCTGGCCTCCTGCCTCCCCAGGACTTGTAAATAAAGAGCCAAATGTCCTCCCTCCCTCCTGCTCTGACTCTATACACACATCTCAGCTATAAATTGTGCTAATCTTTTAATCCTTTTATTATTCCAGTTGGTCAAGGCCCGGTGTCTCCATCAAGCCCTTGATGCCCTGATACAGGACAAAACCTATGAGGGGATCAGGGGGAGGGATATGGACAGAGAATATATTTGGCTGATGGTGCCAGCCTGAACAGTAACTGGGTTCCTTTTAAGAGTAAAGACGAGAAAGAAGCCATGTTACTCATATACAATATCTTGAAAATTAATTAAAATAAAAAGGGTCATGCTCCCTCAATATAAACAACAGTTCTCACCTTTGGACCGACTCTCAGGTCCATAGCATTGTTTGAAGACAACTTGGTAACTCGAAATTTAAATAATTATATGCTCCCCACAACTGCCCCATTTCTATTCCCTGAGTTACTCAGGCTGTATGTTCTAGACTACCTTTGAATCTTTAATAACTTTAATATCTTTACTACTACTACACACCCCTTTCTCCATCCCCATGGTCAGTAAAAGGCTCCAGGTGCAAGCCACTCTCAACTATCCCACTGAGAAGGCATTCTCTTTGGTTAACCTGTCTTCAGAATTACTCCAATCCCAGCGTTATCAACACCAGTGGGGAACTTAAATATATTGCACCAAGTTGAAGTTGCAGAGGGAAACAGATGGGAGTTGAAACGCTCCATGAAGTTAGCATTTTTCAACCTGTTCTTCAGTGACTACTGCTCGCCGTCTCTCGGCTCTGCAAAGGTGGGTCATGACGTATTGAAAGAGCCACCTCCTGTCACTACTCCAGAATAATACTGAATGTACCACGTATTAAGGTTATTAATTTTCCTTTATCCGGTTATTTGGGACAAAATGAAAATTCTTATCAGCCAGTGTGCCACACCCAGTACCGTTGTTGCTGTTAGGTGCCACCCAGTTGGTTCTGCCACATAGCGACCCTGTGAACAACAAGAACAGAACCCCACCCAGACCTGCGCCACTCTCACGATTGCTCTTCTGTCCGAGCCCATGAGGCAGCCGTGTGTTCTATCCATCTTTCTGAGGGCCTCGCTACTTTACCAAGCATGATGTCCTTCTCCAGAGACTGGTCGCTCCTGATAGCATGTCCAAAGTACGTGAGATGAATTCTCACCATCCTTGCTTATAAGGAGCATTCTGTCTGTGCTTCTACCAAGACAGATGTTTTTGTTCTTTTGACAATCCATGGTACATGCCATATTCTTTCCCAGCACCATACTTCAAATGCTCTGACTCTTCTTCAATCCTTTTTATTCAATATTCAACTTTCAGATTCTTATGAGGCAATGGAAAATATCATGGCTTGGGTCAGGAGCATCTTAGTCCTCAGAGAGATCTCCTTGCTTTTCCACACTTTAAAGAGTTACTGGCCATCAATGAGGGAATTGGGACCAACTTGAGAACTTTGGCACAGGGAATACATAGGCTATCAGAAATAGGGAAGGACACAAACACAGAGGAGGCACAAATTGACA
>NW_022106189.1:21644845-21645979 GCF_000313985.2 Echinops telfairi | reverse complement strand
AAAAACTTCAAAAAAAACAAAAAACTTCAACAACAACAAAAAATTGATTGCCCAATGAGGAGGTAGGCAAAGGACCTGAACAGAAGTTTCACAGGGGCAGAAATCCGAATGGCCAACAAACATATGAGAAAATGTTCCCAATCTTTAGCCATAAGAGACGCAAATTAAAACAACAACGAGGTACCACCTAACACTCTCAAAGATAGCCCAATTCAAAAAATCAGAAAGCAACAAGTGTTGGAGAAGCTGTGGGGACACAGGAACTCTCATCTATGGCTGGTGACCTCTAAATATGTACTGCCACTATGAAATTGATCTGGCGATATCTAAAACAGATGGAAATCGAGTTACCATACGACCCAGCAATGTCCCTCCTGGGCATATACCCAAAAGAGGCAAGAAACAAATAAAGGCCAGACATCTGTGCTGCAATGAACATTGGAAGGAGTTCACAATTGCAAGGAGTTGGAAACAACCCAAATTTCTATCAACTGACGATTGGATTAAAAAGCTGTGGTATATACATACAATGGAGTACTACGCATCACTAAAAAGCAGTGATGAACGTATGAAGCACATCACTGCATGGGAAGAACTAGAGGAAATCATGCTAAGTGAAGTAAGCCAAGCACAAAAGGACAAGTACAACATGAGTCCACTGAGGTAAGATTAAAAGAAAAATGCAAACAGTGCATAGGGAAAAAGCTACTGTATACAAACATTCCTGGGGTGAGGACCAGGTAGTATGGCAGGGACCAGACCAAATCCAGGGATACATATGGTGGCCAACTACAAAGGAGGTTGGGAAAGGGAAAAAAAGTAAAAAGGAAATGGGTAGCAGGGGCACAGGGCATTAACCCACCCAATGAGAGGGTATTGTTTATATCTCCACAGGAAAAGAGGGACCAGATTTCTACCCGGTGCTTCAAGATGTGAATGAAACATGCCGTTGTGGAGTAGGGAACCAGACGTCTGAGGGGCCGGCGCCAATCCAACTATGGGGACACCTGTTCCTCCCCCAGAAGAATTTATTTCAGAGCACGCACTAAATCTGCAGCTCTGGGAGAGGGACATGTCTGATTGAAGCACACAGGAACAGAAGAAGGGGGAGGAGGAGAGAGTGGAGCACATCCT
>NW_022106189.1:21634551-21642887 GCF_000313985.2 Echinops telfairi | reverse complement strand
AAATGAGGACCTGATGCTGGGGGCTTAAGTGGAGAGCAAATGTTTTGAGAATGATGAGAGCAATGAATGTACAAATGTGCTTTACACAGTTGATGTGTGTATGGATTGTGATAAGAGTCATATGAGCCCCTAATAAAATGATTAAAAACAAAAAAAATAAAAGTAATAGTAAGGCAGAAGAACTGGGACAACAGAGAAAAGAAGATTCCCTGAAATGATCGCCTTGAAACACTCTTTAAACCTGTCAGTGAAATAATAAAATAGCGCCTAAGATTTTAAAAAATCATTTTATTAGGGGTAGCATCTTTCAATCTGGTAACTTGAGGCGTGAATTTTTTATTGCGTTCCTTCAGTTTCAGACATGCTGAGTGTGTTCTTCCCTTTTTGTTTTCTAACTCTGGGTCCTTACCCGTCTTCCTTGTGATTTGTGAAATCATGGGCATACACATGCACTCTCAAAAGAAACCCAAATCCCATCTGTTGGTCAATGATTCCAAAGGAATCAACCTTGGATCCTTTGGAAAGGGGATTGTGGTGGATGTTGTTGGTGGTTGGCATTGAGCTGATTCAACTCTTGGAGACCCTCGGTGTGCAGAGTAGAACTTCCCCATGGGGGTCTCAAAGGTCTTACTTCCAAGGCCCCTCTGAGTGGGTTAGAACCAGTAATCTTTTGGTTAATAGTCAATAGCTTAACCATTTGTGCCACCTTGGGATTCCTTGGGAGTGAGGTAGATAGGGGTGGGGGTGAAAAGATCAGATATATCAGCCTCCTAATTTAAGTAGCTGCTCATGAAAAATTCATGCCCTCCCCCAGAATTTGTGTTAACTACCAAGTGCCTTTTATTCTCACCACTACTCCTTGCTATAATTCTCTGACTCCAGTGAATTCTTGGTCATGGTTTTAGTTCTTCCTTCTACCTCCATATGCACTTGCCATAAAATAAAACTAAAATGAATAGGCAAACAGAATATAAAAATGCAAAGAAACTACAGGAAGTAGAACATTCGGTGGGGGGTTATGGTTCGATGGGAAGGAATTACAGTGCAGCACCACTCAGCAAACAGTACAAATCCACCCTCTGACTGTGGGGCTCTCATTCATTGCATCACCCCAAACCGAAACCAAACCCACTGCCGCCAAGACCATTCCGACTCACAGCCACCCTGCAGGACAGGGCATGCACCTGCCCCATGTGAGTTTTACTCACAGCCACCCTATAGGACAGGGCATGCACCTGCCCCATGTGAGTTTTACTCACAGCCACCCTATAGGACAGGGCATGCACCTGCCCCATGTGAGTTTTCAAGATTGTAACTCTTCACGGGAGTAAAAAGCCCCATCTTTCGCCCATGGAGTGGCTGGTGTCTTTTTAATTTCTGACCTGGCAGTTAGTAGCCCAATGCATAGCCACTTACTACGAGAGCTCCTTATATCACTCGAGGTGGGATTTTATCCTTCCCCCAGCTAGATGTCTTCTGGCTACTCTCTCCCTCTTTCCCTTCTCTCCTCTTTTCTCAGCTTCTTACACAGCTTCTCCCAGAATGCCTCCAGTGGTCCTTCCCACTGTCTTCTGTAGAACAATCCACTTCTCAACAATAGCCTGGCCCAGGCAAACTCATAGCTTTAGATTTTCAAAGGATCCCTGGCAGGGAAGTGGTTACAGGTGGGTGGCTCTGTCCTATAGGGTTGTCATGAGTCAGAATTGACTCCATGGCAGTGAGTTTGGTTTGGTTTGGTTGTTTGTTTGTTTGTTTGTTTGTTTGTTTGTTTGTTTTCAGATTTTCAAAACACAGAGGTGATTCACCAAACAGAAGCCTTCCTGTACCTAATATCATCATCTCTTTTAATAGTTCGATTTTCCTCAAACAAATTAGGTATAAGCAACATTTTTTAACACAATCTCCTGAATCTAGATAAAATTCTGACTCCAGGACACAGCCCAGGCGAAAATCACATTGAGTTGGTCATCCCAGGAATGGAGGATTTCCTAAAAGGTGCACTTGATGCCATTTCTGCTCCTGTAATCGAATGGATAACAGGCCAGCATGGAGAAGAGGCAGCAAAGCAGTGACGTGCTTGTCTGTGACCTGAGCAAGTCAGCAAACTCCTTGAGCCTTCATTGTAATGGGGTCAGCAATTTCTCTATCCCCAAGAATCTTTCCTGCATTTATCAAGTATTTCTGGTGGGCTTAATAAGTGAGCGTTAATAAGGAAAAGAAAAAGGATACACAAGTCACTGTGTTCTAAGACATAATGATTTAGTGGAGAAGATGGACAAACAGCAGATCACTAAATACTGTGTGGTAAAGGCACCAACAAGAAAAGTACAATCAGTGTACTCTGGGGCTGGGAGATTTGGAAAATCTTCCCAGGGCAATAAGAAGCAGACAATGTCTCAGTACGTGCTACTTCAAGTGTGGTCCTTGAAAATCTCAAATCCACAATAATAGGTGGAGATTCCAACACCCCTCATATCAATAATTGGTGGAACACGTGAAGAGGAATATCAGCCAACATGTAGTAGTCTCGAGCAAGACTACCAACCCACTTGACCCCATTGACCTTAGAAAACACTGCCCCCAACAACAGCAGGGTGCACAACCTCCTGAAAAGCCACACCAAATGGTAACCCAGAAGGCCTGATCCTTGGCCATGAAACAAGTCTCGATTAAGTCAAAAGAGTGTCTTGAAAGTCATACCAAGACCCCCGGAACAAATTTTGGACCTGTCTTTGGAGTGGTCAACTGGCCACGTATCCGGGTCTGTCCAGCATAATCAAGGTCCGGGTCTGTCCAGCATAATCAAGGTTGCAATGGTCTCTGCCTGCTAGTAGGGCCGTTTGGGACTCTTGCCTTTGCCTCTGGCCAATCTGCCAGTGGCTCGGTCTAACTATGTACTTTGCAGATGGGTTTTGGGCTTCCACTGAACTTCACAGCCTTCTACAAATTGGGTGTTCATAATTTTATCTCTGATACTTTTCTCTTCACCATATTTGAATTTTGTAATTGTTATCTTTGGGTCATATTAGCTGATGTCCTTCTGTGTGGACTTAGTTGATTCCTTGCTTAGGTGGCTGCCTGTGGTTTTTAATATATGTGGTTTTAAAATAAATAGGGTTTTTTTGTATGTGAATATGTTATTTAGCTAAAAGATAACTTCAAAAACTATGTTTGACTCAGGGCTTAAAGAGTATCTCAAACTCCTATGTCTTATTTTTCTTTATGAATTTACCTAGAGGTTTATCACCTACCTTGATATTTCTAAGATTTTTTAAATTAATTTTTGCTTTTGTTGATTGTTATGTATTTAGGGGGTTTCTTTGTATTTAGTTTTATAAACTAGTGCCTAAATTTGTTTTTACTTTTATTATTTGTGATTTTAATTTTACTGCCTTATACGTCATCTTTAATATTTTATTCCCTCTGCTTGTGTTTTACTTTGTTTTTAATCAGTGTCTCAGGGTAGAACCTTAGATTAATTGTGGAAAAATTGTTTTTTCTAATATATATTTCATGTAGTAAATTTCCCTTTTTATGCTACTAAAGTTATATTTCACAGCTGTTCAATCCAAAAAGAAAGTCATGCCAAGTATGCCCTCTGACCACAAAGAAATTAAGTGAAAAATCAATATCAGAAAGATCTCTAGAACATCCACAAATATTTGGACACTGAATAGCACACAGTTAGGTAACCTATAGGTGAAAAACAAAATCAGAAGGGCAAACAGACAGTATTTTGGACTGCCTGAAAATGAAAACATGGGCTATCAGCATCTAGGGATGCCATGGACGCGGTCCTGAGAGAGACATTCATAACAGCAAGTCTGCTTCCAAAGAAGGTAGGGCTCAAGTCAACCAGCTCGGTTTTCATGTTAAGGAACTAGAAGAAGAGCAAATTAAAGCCACCTGAAACAGCAGGGAGGAAATAATAAAGATCAAAGTGGAAATCAATGAAATAGAACACACGAGAGCAATAGAGAAAACTGGTGCCGCTAACCTGGTTCCTTGACACGATCAATAAAATTAATAAAACTCTAGCCAAAATGCTTAAGAGAAAAGACACAAATTACTGATATCAGGAACGAGAAGGGCATATCACTGTAGGTTCTATAGAAATTAAAGGCTAATAAGGAAATATTCTGAACAAGTTTATACCAATAAACACGACAACTTAAATGAAACAGAAAAGTCCTTAAAGACATAAGTTGCCAAAGTTCAATTAAGAATAAATAACTTGACCAGCCCTATATCTATGGGGGAGTTGAAATTGTAGTTTAAGAGGTTAAAGACATTCCCACACAGAAAACTCCAGGTCCAGATCATTTCACTGAAATATATTCTGTCGAATATTTAAGGAAGATAAGAACACTGATTCTATAGAAACTCTTCCCAGAGATCAAAGAGAAAAGAACACTTTCTAACTCACCCTAATATCAAAACCAGAGAAAGAAACAACAAGGCAAAACCAATCATCCCTACTGAGCAGAGTTACAAAATCTGTCAGAGAAGGCAAACAAGAATTTCTCACTAATAGAGAGCAAAGCGAGTGTGGTAAGACTGCACCTGCTCCCTGTCAAAGGCAGAAAACTTGTGATACTCAGAAAAAAATAAGGAAGTCCTACTGAGCTCCAGTAGTATAGTGGTTGTGCATGGGGCTGTCAACCAAAAGATCAGCAGTTCAAAACCACCAGCTACTCGAAGGGAGAAAGATGAGGCTTTCTACTCTCTGAATAGTCTCAGCCTCAGAAACTCATGAGGACAGGTCTACCCTGTCCTAGAAGGTCACTGTGAGTCAGAATTGACTCAAGGGCGGTAAGTTTGTTGTTGTTGAGCTTTCACGGGTTTCAATAAATTTTAACATATTTCATCTCTATGGTATATTTTTACAATTTCTCTTCCTTGGAGACAAGCAAGTAAATAGTCATATGATCATAGCATCCAAAAACACAATTTGCATTGGTTTTGTTTAAGGAGAAAGACAGGATATGGGGAAGTAAACAATATTCTTTTCTCTTTATAGGTTTTTACTGTCCTTTCCAAGTAATATTAATCACAGTAGGAATTTAAAGTAAAGTGTATAAACAGGAGCGTGGATTGTAAACCATGTTTGTTTCAAAATTTATACACGTCTGTATTATAAAAGGGAGAAAGACAAGGCTCTCTACTCTGTAAAGAGTTAGTCTGGGAAACCCACAAAGGCAGTTCTACTCTGCCCCATAGGGAGAGGGGCTATGGTGGATGTTGACCCAAGGGCAATGAGTGTGGACTTGTGTCGTATTATAAAAGCAGGAGAAAGGATGGGAGGTGGTCAGTACTAACAACTCTCCTGAAAAGGACTGCATTGGATAGGCCTGGATAGAGTGGGAGGCAAACATAGAACAGAACTCACAATTTAAAAAAATAAAATTTAAAAAGACCAGGTGTGTTAGTCAGGGTACATTAGAGAAACAAATCCACAGAAACTCATGTATGAGAGAGAGTTTTATCTAAAGGTTAAGTGTGCATCAAGAAAACATCTCAACCCAGTGCTGCCCAAGCCCACAAGTCCAACATTAATCCATATGTTTGACACCAATCCACAAAGTCCTCCTCCATCTCACAAAACACACACAATGATGCCAACTTCTGGAGGAAAGCCGAGTCAGTGAACATGTAAACATCTCAGCACTGGCAGGGGTCTCCACATGGCTGCTCCAGCACCCAGGGCTGCATCAGGTAGGTCCATGTGGTTTCTCCTCAGGGATGTCTGGCAGGAAGTGAGCTCCGCCAGCTGAAGCAGGGAACTGCTAAGGCAGCTGCACGCTTTTCTAACCATCACAAAGCAAGAGACCCGAGAACTAGAAAGACGAGGCTCACCGAGCCATTAATCCCTCTGCCCTTCAATTAACCCCACATGTGTTTATCAGCCAGGTTGGCAAAATAAGCTAACTACCTCACCAGACTTACTGGTCAGAGAGAGATTCATGCCACCCCCGACACTGCAGCACTTACCTTTCAGGCCTGGAACAAAGCTCACTTCCGAGTTAGAATAAGCAACCATTTAAGATAAAAAGGGCAGCATTTACCCAGGAACACAGTGAGGAAGTGGGATAAGAGATGGTCCATTGAGAGGACTACTATGGCCAGTTGAACTAAAACGTGTATTGGTTGATAAATGTGAAACTTATTATCCACTCAGTAAAACTTCACCTAATTCACAATAAAAAGTCTCACAAATAAATAAGCAGGAGAAAAGTGAGGCTTTGTGTTCTTGGAAAAATGTATAGCTTAGGAAGGGGGGAAAAAATGTACAGCCTTGGAAATCCTAGGAAGCTCTTCCAATCTGTCTTACTGGGTTGCTGTGAGTTGGTTTGGGTTGTTTGTTTGTTTGTTTGTTTGTGCATTATAAAATGCAGAGTTATTTTCCTGTTTATTATAGGCAATGCAAAACAGAATAAAATCCTTGAATAGGGGTTTTACAGGCTCGGTTGCCCCTAGAGCAGTTCTGCTCTGTCCTATAGGGTCACTATGAATCAGAATTGACTCGATGGCACTAGGTTTGGCGGGTTAGGGTGCGAAATCATAATTGGCTTGACATTCTATAAAATGTAAAACTAAATACAGAATACATTGTACTCTAGAATGCATCCATTTGTGAAACTGTTTTATTGGCATATAATTCACATATCATCTAATTCAACAGTTTAGTTACATTTAATATTGTACAATCATCACCACAATCAATTTTAGAACATTTTCTGCAAAAGGGGCATAGGTGAAAAGCTACTGTATGCATACATTCCTGGGGTGAGGTCCAGGAACTATGGCAGGTGCCAGACCCAATCCAGGGATACATATGGCAGCCAACTAAAAGTGGGGGTGCGGGGGGAAAGACATGGGTAGCGGGGGAACAGGGAACTAACCCACCCAAGGGAAGAGTGAGATGTAAATCATGGATTGTGATAAGAGTTGTAGGAGCCCCCAACAAAATTATTTAAAACCAAAAAGACAAAAAAAGTTCAGCCCTTGCGGCATCATCCTACAGGATGCATTTTGAGACTTCTGCCAATAGATGGCAGCATCTGCCCACTGAGGCCCCAACCAGCCCTCAGCCAGCAACCAGTGAACACCTGCGAATCTCTCTGATCAAGGAATTCTAAACAGCTCTGGAGCCTCACCACCTGTTTGGGAGGAAGAGATGAATTCAGAAGGATTTTCTCGCACAGAGGAGTCCTCTTCAAGTCTCCCTTAAACACATACACGTTCATGCACTCTTGCATTTTTAAAGAGCCTAGGCCACACAACAGAGGATAAATCCAGGATGCGACCTAGCACTGATGAACGACATAACTATCCTCTAGTTCTTTAAAATGTCCTCCCCTTACTATTCAGGTCTGTGACATACCTCGCTAATCATGTTAGATTTTCATATGTTTAAGATCACTCGGTACCTGGTAGTCAAGATAGACAGCCCGTCAGAGATAATGACAGAAGTAATGGTTCCCTGAAGGTAAGGGATGAGGAGGGGGGTGGAGTTGGGGAGGAGAGGAGTTGGTAGCATTAATGATTGTATAACCCCACCCGATGGGATTGAACAGCGCAACTGTGCAGGAAGGGGAGGTATATATTGGAATGAGTAAGATGCATCAATAAAAATAGTATATTAAAATAATAAGGGCCTAGGGCCACTCAAGTGAGTCCCATCCCACACAAGATGTGTCCCATACTTAGAAAAGGGCCCAGAGCCATCAAATCTCAAGGTTCGGAAGACCCTTGTCTCTACTTCCTCAATGTCCGTCATCAGGAGTCATGGAAAGTGACCGCACCAAGAAATTGTTTCTGTGGCAGGATTTATCAGCTTGTCGATGTCGCCCAGGGGACCAGCCCCTAAGGGTGGCACTCTGCGTGCACAGTAAGAACTGAAAACAAAACCAAGTAAACCCACTGCCCTTGAGTCTGACTTGTCGCAGCGCTCGAAGACCAAGTCGGACTGCCCCTTCGGGTTTCAAAGCTCCATCCTTCTCCCTCCAAGACCCTGGAGGGTTTGAACTGCTGATGTGCAGGTGGGAAGCAGCTCAGTGTGCAGCCCTCTATGCCACCAAGGTGCCCCTGTAAGAAAACTACCGCTAGGAAATCCCATTGGAACAGTTGTAATTCTGTCTTTTAAAGTCCTTTAAAAACTACAAACACTGCCACTGAGTCCATTCCGAATCACAGCAAGCCTACAGGACAAGCTCAGTAGTTGGCAATCGCCAGCTGCTCTGTGGGCGAAAGCTGACAGTGGGATTTCTACTCCCATGAAACGTTACAGTCGAGAAAATGTTTAGAAAATAATGATGGCAATATATGTACAAATG
>NW_022106189.1:21630045-21631180 GCF_000313985.2 Echinops telfairi | reverse complement strand
AAATGAGGAGCTGATGCCAAGGGCTTAAGTGGAGAGCAAATGTTTTGAGAATGATGAGGGTAATGAATGTACAAATGTGCTTTACACAATTGATATATGTACAGATTGTGATAAGAGTTGTATGAGCCACCAATAAAATGATTTTTTAATGTTGCCTCTGTCTTATGCAGAACATGTAGAATATTCTCTTTAATTGAGTAAATATTTTTTAAGGTAGAGATGCTTTGTTGTAGCTAAATCAATTCTTAATCATAAAAATCTCTGAAATTGTCATCTTTTCATATCATTTGGAAGCTGTTGACCAACTTTTTGTTTGAAGTGTGATTCCCACCCCCACCCCCTTCTTTCCAACCTTTTGCAAAAAAAAATAAAATGGGTTTCTGCTAATGAATTGCGCAGACAATACTTTTTATATGCCTTTTGAGCTGTGCAACTTAATATTTGGTACTTTGTTTTATTATGTAATTGGTAAAATGGTGATGTGTACTGTTACTTCAACCACGTATTTATACTGTCTAGAAAGGTGTGGTTGTAGTTCTATGGAAGAAATAATATGGCAGTGTTAGCCAGCTTGTAAAAACCTAATTGTAAGAGCTTAAACATTAAATAAATGATGAGATGCATTTGTCATCATGAAAAAAAAAATGCTTTGCAACTGCCAGGCATTAGACTACTAGACAATTGGATAGGGTTGTACAGAGCCCCAAAATCTTCAATAGTATCCAACTTCGAGATGAGTCAAAGGTTTGCTTGCCAAGTTTTGCTTAATTGCATACTAGAGGTGACTTCTTTAGAGGGTAGGAAACCTCACCTTTCTCCCCAGGAGTAGCTGGTGATTTCGAACTGCCGATCTTTCCGTTAGCAGCCCAGAGCATAGCCCACTTCATTACCAAGACTGATGGGCTCCAGGAGCAGAGCAGCCTTCCGTGCATGTGCTATGTTGGTGCTTGAGGTGGGCTCTGCCTCTCTCCTCACAGGTAGTCAAATGGGAGTTAACTAAATGAGCCTGAGAAGAGCCTGAAGGGACAGTCGGTCCCTCCGAACGAGAGTTTGCTGTGACCTCCTGCACGTGTGTGTGGGGAAGTCAGATCCTTGCTGCCAGACTTCTGTCTCATGCCACCACAGGGGTGGGCCC
>NW_022106189.1:21626283-21628425 GCF_000313985.2 Echinops telfairi | reverse complement strand
GTGATAAATGGAGGTGTTCACTGAGAGAAAGTTTTCACCCTCACATTGGGCTGTGAGAGTTTTCTTCGTATTTTAAAAAATGTCATTTCACAAACACAGGGTCAAGCAGCACCCACACGATCTAATTCCCGTGGGTGTGGTCAAGACTTTTGTTATCTGACCTTTCTCTGTCCCCAGGCTTTCCCATCTCTGTGAATGCTGATTCCTGGTTGTGGCTGAATCAGCTCACTCAAGAGAGGAGAGGGGAGATGGAGGATTCTACAGAGACCCATCTGATGTCAGGATGCACAGGGAAACCGGAGGCCCTGAGGGCCATTGCGAGAGCAGATAGGAAGGCAGGGAACTAACATTGAAGCCATGTGTGCGATCCCCACTAGTGGGATTTGCACAGGATTTGGAGGGAGCCCTCAGTCAGTAAGTAGGAGACATTTTATTGCTAAAAATCTGAAGTAAGAACAGAGACAGCAATCCAAGACCTAATCAACTTTGGCAAAGCCAGAACGGAGCTTACCAAGCCTGCCCAGGGCCATATGAGCCACTGAGAACAGAAATGAAGCATGTCCTCACATTTGTGGGTACTCTTGGACATAATTCACAATGAAAGCACACTAGAACAAGACCCACATGGTGTATGAATCGGTTTATGTAAGGTGTCCAGAAGAGTCCAAGCTATAAAGACAGAAGTAGGTTGTCTGGGGCTAGTGGGGAGGAAGGAATGGGAAGGGGCTACTGCAGAACACAGGGTTACTTTCCAGGAGCATAAACTGCGTGGTGACGGCAGCACACCTCTGTGAGGATGCTGCACACCTCTGAACTGTCTGCTTGAACTGTGCTGCGTGGGGTAGGTGGATTAGATCTCAAGAAAATTGTTCAAACAATGACGAAAGCACAGACTTGCTTGTTACTCTGGGGTTGTCTGGCAACCATTCCCTAGCCTAATCCTTGTGCTCGGAAATTCCTTTCCAAAGCAAGTGCAAGCATGCCCTCAAGACCAAAGCCGAGCAAATGCCTGCTGTGTCCCAAGCCTGCTGTGTCCCAACGTACCCTGCTCACCCCACGCAGAGGAAGCACCCATAGAAATGGGCGGCAAGAGTCCGATAGCCATCAGTGATGAGGCGCTGGAATTTATATTACTCGTGTAACCTCAGTGCAGGAGGTGACAGGAATAAAGGCCTGTTGATTCCATGTGAGGTTTTCTAGCCTCTGAAATGGCATGCCACTGGACCCCTGGTTGACTGTTTTGCTAGGATAGAAAGGAAACTCACAGAAACACATGGGTCTGGGGCTAGTTATGCTGCCGGATACACCCATTACGAAGGTGTTTTTCATTTACCCTCTAGATTGGACTAGGCTCTGAGAAATCCCATGAATAAATCTAACCTCCAGCTAACATTGGTGCCTAGAGTTAACAAGACGGCGCCCTGACGGGGAGACCCCTCTCTGTTAGTTTGCATAGACACGGATGAGTACAAAATCGTTAGTGAGCACACTGTTAATGAGAGCTTTTGCAGAGCAAGTGCCATTAACTGGTGATCTTATTGTGTTCATTTGCACGTGAGGAAACTAAGATTCAGAAACAGCTGAATCATACGCTTGATAAGGCTTGCTTTTGCAAGCATGCAACTCCTGCTTCAAACACAGGGACTGTGGGGTCTATTCTGACTCATGGGGACAGAACAGAACTGCCCATACAGTTTTCCTGACAATAATCTCTACAAAAGCAGATTGCCGGGTCTTTTCTCCTATAAAACGTTCAAACCGCCTCCTTTTTAGTTCATAGCCAGCACTTAACCACTGAGTCCCAGGCCTCCTTAATTCAAATGTCATTGAGACCACTTAGTTTTGGGACTTTGGCACATGGTTAAACCTTTCTAAGTCTCAGGCTCTACATCTTTATAATGACTGTAGTTAAGTCCTCTGTCCAAGGCTTCTGAGAGCTAATGGACAATTCAGGAGGCTAGCAAGGGCTTGTTAAACTAGGGTATCTGGCATCAGGCTGCTTGTTTTCAAGCCCAAGCCCTGCCAGCCACCAAAGGTGACAATTTTGACAAGTTTAGCTTTGCTGTGCCACATCTCCTATCCTATACAATGGAAACATTATAAAGAGTCTATAAAATGGGAGCATTGATAACAGCTGCCCCC
>NW_022106189.1:21624239-21626183 GCF_000313985.2 Echinops telfairi | reverse complement strand
GGACAACAGAAAAGTGGGTGAAGGGAGATGTTGGACAGGGCAAGATATGACAAAATAATAATTTATAAATTGTCAAGGGCTTATGAGGAAGTGAGGAGTGGGAAGGGAGGGGGGAAATTGAGGACCTGGTGCCAGGGGCTTAAGTGGAGAGCAAATGTTTTGAGAATGACGAGGGCAGTGAATTTACAAATGTGCTTTACACAATTGATGTATGTATGGATTGTGATAAGAGTTGTATGAGCCCCTAATAAAACGATAAAAAAGGTATATAAAGTCCATAATAGTCAATAAACACCACTACCACACCCACCACCACCACCACCACCCCAGAGCAAAAGAAAAAAGAAAAAAAAGTCAATAAACAATGAAGCTCTCGATCACTGTGGGATGATTCTCTGATCCCTCAGATGACTTGTCCAGGTCACATAGCAGGTGAAGGTGAAGCCAGGTTCCAGTTCTAGGTCTGTGGACTTTTGTTTGACTCTTTACTTAGGTGAAATTTTACAGAACACATTGGCTTTCCATTCAACATTTCATACACACTTTCTTCTGTGACATGGATGGAAGTCCCTGCCACGTAACCGCCCTCCTCCCACCTCCTTCTGTGTTGACAGTTTCCACTCTCCCTTCCGCCTTCTGAGCTCTCTCCTGAGGTCAACGCTGCCTCTCTGAGCTCTGGTGGTGACTACTCTGAGAGAGCCATACCTGCCCGCCGCTGTTGTTCACCTTAGAGCCCTATCATTTGGCTGAAAGGACTGACTCAAGGGTTGAGTCCAGTTCCAAGCCTGTAGGGTATCTAAGGGCCATGGTCTCAGGAGTTCCATCAGTCTCTATCCCACAGTCCTGGCTCATGTGGGAGAAAATGTGGAGCAAAACTCAAACTCATAAAATGACAGGCCGACTAGTCCGATGGCCATTGGTGGCACCACCCAGGCAGTGGTTCTCAAACTTCCTAATGCCATGACCCTTTAATACAGTTCTTCATGTTGTGGTGACCACCTAACCATAAAATTATTTTCACTGCTACTTCATAACCATAATTTTGCTACTGTTATAAATTGGGAGACCCCTGTGAAAGGGTCATTCAACCCCCAAAGGGGTCGTGACCCACAAGTTGAGAACAGCTGGCTTATGGCCTTTGGTCACTCTCCAGGCCTGGAACTGAGGGTACTCTCAATGGCTAAACTTTCAAACAAACCATTAGACAGATCAAGAGAGCAGCCGCTGGATACAGCCCAGAAGGCAGGAAGGGTGAATCAAAGGATGAATGGAATGGGAAGCAGCAGGAAAGAAGTGGGAAGCGTGCTGTCTCCTTGTGGGGACTGCAATCAATGTTGTGAAGCAAAATGTCCATGAATCGCTGAATGGAAAAGCAATTTGTTCTGCAAGCATCTGCGCAAATCACAATGAAAATTTGTTTCAATCCATGTGATACACCACAGCGATAGGAGACACAACAAAAACTCATGACAGTGTCAATCAAGAGAGGTGGGGTAAAATAAAAAGACAAAATCCAATGCTCTTGCATCATAAAGTCTTTAGGTCTAGAAGTAGAACTTTCTCAACCCAATTTAAATGGTATCAACAACAACAACGAAACGATAAAGTACTGCTTAATGGGAAAGCCCAAAGCTTCCCCCTAAGATCAGGAACTGGTTAAGGAGGGCTGCTCTCATGGCTTCTGTTCCACAGTGTGTGGGATATTGGGTGGTCTTGCCAAAGCAATTTGGAATGGGGTGAGTTAGTTAAAGTTTATTGTGCCAACCTGGCCGATAAGCACATGTGGGGTTAATTGAAGGGTGGAGAGATAAATGGCTCAGTGAGCCTCGTCTTTCTAGTTCTCGGGTCTCTTGCTTTGTGAGGGTGCAGCTGCCTTAGCCAGTTCCCTGCTTCAGCTGGCAAGGCTCACTTCCTGCAAGACATCCCCAAGGAGAAGCTGCATGG
>NW_022106189.1:21621532-21623933 GCF_000313985.2 Echinops telfairi | reverse complement strand
GATTGGGATGTTTTCTTGATGTGCACTTACCCTTTATATAAAACTCTCTCTTATACATGAGTTTCTGTGGATTTGTTTCTCTAAAGTCCCCAGACTAATACAGGGGAGAAGGAGGAAGAGGGGAGAACAGAGACATCCAGTTTATAAAGGAAGAAGTACAACTACATTTACAGAAAGGGAATTGGGTTGGGGGTCCTGTCAGGAAGTTGAGTTTGACTGCTGGCTCTGCCTCTGACTACTGCGTGGCCAAGAGCAGGTCACGTCTCTCTCAGCCTTTGCAGCTTCATTTGGAAATTTAGGTTATTGGGAGAGGTCAACATTTAAAGAGTAAATTCCAAGGGACTTTAGACCCATCGGATAATCTTGGGAATCCCTTCATGCAGATTACGGTGGACATGACATTCTAGGAAATGTTGCATCTTAGATACCTCTCCTGGAAATGTATCATGCGTGAATCCTCGCAAACGCTCTGAGAAGCTCTGCTAAAAAAGATAGCTCGTTGATTTTTTTCATTCAACCAAAGTTTTCAATTCACTGAATTCAACCATATTCAAGTACATCCAGCCATCATTTTCCCTCAAAGCAGTAAACTAACACCTCAAGGATTTTACTGCAGGAAATGGTGGACGAGGTATCTTTCCATTCGGACAGTCTGTTCTCTCTCTCGTCGCTACCTGCAATGAATGTTTCCGTCACTTCAGGCTCAGGTGAGTGGGGTTGGTCTTCTTGTTGACAGGGACCACACTTGTCCCTTCTAAATGATATGGTGTAGGCCCTGAACAGGTCTGTAGTGACAGAGCCAAGCCAGTAAAAGGGAGCCTTGGTGGTGCAGCACTTAAAGTGCTTGACTGCTGACCTAAAGGCAGTGGTTCAAACCCACCAGTCACAGGACAAAGACGTGACAGTCTGCTTCCAAAGATTACAGCTTTGAAACCCCTGTGAGGCAGTTCCAATCTGTGCTCCAGGGTCACTATGAGTTGGGATCAACTAGACAATACTATGAGTCCAGTCAACTAGACAGCAGTGGGTACAGATATGCGAGTAAAATACACACACATCGGCAAGTGCACAAAGAAGAGAAACTCAAATTTTCTTAATGAGCCTTTGTTTTTTAGCTGTTGTGGGTTTTTTTAATTTTGGTTTTTGTGGTAGTTATATGGTCTGGTGTCAATTTGGGACTTGAGAGGATTAAGAATGAAGGGGGGTGGAGTCTATTTTGGCAATCGGTCATAGCCAATGAGGCTTCTGTGTGGGCATGGCCTTCTCCTGAGAATTCTGGGAACTCCTGTGCTTCCTCCCTGGAGGCAAGAGACACACACTCTCTCTATCTTTCTCTATGCACTCCCTTGGAGACCCTCTACTGACAAGATTGACTCTCTAGGAGACATCCCTGAGGAGAAGCCACGTGGACCTACCCTGATGCAGCCAGAACCCTGGACCTGGAGAAGCCATGTGGAGACCCCTGCCAGCGCTGAGATGCTTACAATGCCACTGGATCCACAAAGCTTCCCACCCACTGACCTGTGATCTTCCTGCATTCGGCATTATTGCATGTGTCTTGTGAGTCAGAAGAGGACTTTATAGATTGGTAGCAGACATATGGGCTAATATCGGACTTATGGACCTAATCTGAACTGGGCTGTGATGTTTTCTCAATATTCAATTGCTTTCGTATATAAAGCTCTTTCCTATACATGTAAGAGTGTCCATGTTTTGTTTCTCTAGTCTACCCAGACTAACACAGTTTTTTCACTATTTCTGGGAAGTCTCTTCTTTAGTAATCATAGTCCACCCCCTTGCTTTGGTTTGGTTTGGGGTGGATTTTTCATTCACCCGAATTACAAGAAAAATTGGAACCAGAAGTATGTCAATATCTTTGAGTAGTTAAGCCAAGTTCTCGGGGAAGTAGTTCAAGAAGGAGAGGAAGACACCTCAAGGTGTCCGGGTGCCTAGACCCCATTCAGCTGTCAAAGGCAGTCGTAAGACCAGTCTGGATTTAAGACCTGAGCAAGAGACCTCTCCTTGGGGCTTGGGCTCCATTCTGAATGATGAGTAAGCGTGTGTTCAGTAGAGCAGAGGAGGCAAGTTCACTGACATGGAGACAATGAGAGCACTGAGGCACTGTTTGGAAAAGCACATGGTTCAGGGTGAAGGGGCATCAAGCAATCAGGTGACCAAACTGCCAGAGGGAAGAGGCATCAGGAGAAGAACATCAGCACACCTACACTGCCCCACAATGCCTCTGCCTGCTCACGAGGTAATCCATCAATGTTGACTGTCTTCAGTCAAGGCCAGACCATGAAAACCTTGTGTGATAAATGGAGGTGTTCACTGAGAGAAAGTTTTCACCCTCACATTGGGCTGTGAGAGTTTTCTTCGTATTTTAAAAAATGTCATTTCA
>NW_022106189.1:21616407-21618627 GCF_000313985.2 Echinops telfairi | reverse complement strand
CATAGCACCACTGTAAGGAATAATGAATGGATCAATGTGAAGGACTTCAAACAGGGTCCAACACATCTGTTAACACCATCATTCCTGATGAGTTCAGGAGATCCACAGGGAAGGTGAGGGAGAGGGGGATCAAGACCCACTCTTGGATTTCTGATATAGGGAAATGGGTAGATAAGTCTGGGATGAGCCAGCAGTGAGCATGTCTGGTCTTGGATGAGGTGGAAGAAGACATGTATGGGGTGCGTGTGGCTCTCACTTCTTAGCCCTGGCTGGCTCTGGGCCGCATCCATTAGCAGGGCAGGGCAGGCAGAAGGGGTGGAACTGAATAGAAAACACAATAGGCCAATGGCTGGAAAATCTTGGCTCAGACAGAAGTGCCTGTGGCGCCCTGGATAACTCACTTCACCATCTAGGCTCAAACTCTCACCCATGTCAATGGGGTGTTTTAGGGAACAAAAGCGACTCGAAATATCAGTTTACAGAGAACATGTACTAAGTCTGAAACAGGAAGAGACAAGATAAAGAAACATCACCCAGATGAGGAAGACCATTAGCATGAGGTCGAAATGGCATCCAAGGTTTGCAGAGATTCTGAAACTTAAAATGGCTATGGGCAGGCAAAGGAAAGTGTCACAAGAACAGGATGGGCAGCAGATAAATACATCACAGTTACGAGTGGTCCCACAGCGGTGGGAATGGGACCCTAGCACATGCTAGACAGAACTTACAAGGTTAGGACATGTGCCCCATGACTATTGTGATAGTTACATAATTGCATGTCAACTTGTTAAATAGGCTATAGGGGTGGCATTTAGCCTATCAATCAGGTCACAGCCTGATTGATGCATCCTGTGGGTGTGGCCTTCTCATGAGGATTCTGGGAGTTTTCCTCTCTTCCTCCCTGGAGATGGGAGACTCTCTCTGCTACACAGTTCTGTTGACAAGCCACATGGAGTTATGCTGATGACAGTCAGGGCCCTGGGGCTGGAGGATCCACGTGGAGACCCATGCCAGCCCTGAGATGCTTCTACCACCACTGGATCCACAAGACTTTCCACCCACTGGCCTGTGATCTTCCTGCATTCGGCATCCATCATTGCATGTGTTGTGTGAGTCTGAAGAGGGATTTATAGACTGGTATCGGACATATGGGCTAATATTAGATTTATGGACTTGATCTGGACTGGGCTGGGATGTTTTCTTAGTATACAATTACTCCTTGATATAAAGCTCTTTCATTTACATATATGATTCTCCTTGGATTTGTTTCTCTAGTCTACCCAGACTAACACAAGTAAGCAACCCTGGCACCCCAATTTCCATTAAGGGTGTTCTCAGGCAAGTCCCTAGGGGCTATACTGCTTCTCCCTGGACTGGCTAGGGGAGTGGCAGTAATCCACTCTCCAGTACATTCTGCCAGGGGACAATGCTATTTACTCTGTTGGTTAGTGTGCAGAAGGAATTCAATGGAAGCTAAACTTATGTGGAGACTTACAAATGGATTTAGGGCGCCCACTGTACATCGTAGCCTGTTACTAACAGATTCCTGTGTAGAGCTTTCTCAGCCCGGGTATGAATTGGGTTCATATCACTGTTGCTACAAATTACAAACCTAACATTTCAGAAAACAGATTCATCTCCCTGTTGTTCTGGAGGTCTGTCTGAGTGGTTCGGTGCTGCTGTAACAGAAATACGCAAGTGGGCAGCTGTCACACGCCAAGGTGTTGGAGGCTGGAGGTCCCGATGTGGACCCTGGTCTGGAGGAGAAGGTTTTCTCTGTCCGGGCTGGGGAAACCTTCGTCTCTTTTATTCTCAGCCTCTAGTTCTTGGTGATGTCCCCATCAAGCTCTCTTGCCTTGTTTCTGGGCCTAATCTGCATTTTGTGTATCTCTAAAGTGACCGGCTTCCAGCCCTACACTGGCAGGGCCTCATTCAAACAGGAGGCCCTCTTCCCAAATGGCACTGCATCCACTAAGCTAGGAGTCGGGCTGTCCAACACCTATTTATAAAGAGACACAGCTTAACGCATAACAAAGTCAGAAGACTAAAATGTGTTGGCAGGGTAGATTTCCCTCTGGAGGCTGTCAGAGAGCAGCTGTTTCCCCATCTTATCTAACTTCTCCTGAGGCTTCTTATGTTCCTTGGCTCTGGGTCCCATCCTTTGATGCAACCCTGGCACCCCAATTTCTATTAAAGGCATTCTCAGGCTAGTCCCTAAGG
>NW_022106189.1:21613175-21615101 GCF_000313985.2 Echinops telfairi | reverse complement strand
TCGTCGACGAGCAGCTAGGTTAGTCCCTGTGGCTGTGCTTCTATACACAATGGTTCACCGACAGCCTTGTCCAAGTGTGAGAGTCTGGGGTCTACAGCTGGATGTGTCATTGCTGGGTCTTGGGGGTAGTGACAGGAATCTTAAGCATGGCCTGCGCTAGGGCAGAAGTCCTGCTCAGAGATCAAACAAAGACGATCAGAAGCAGTCAATGCAGACTCAAGTGGGAGAGTGTATCACCCTGGATAAGGGTCTGGACTTCACGATTCAGGTAATCTAAAGCAACAGAGGAGAAATTAAATCACCAAGGGATTGAGAAGAAACCGAAACACCAAGCTCATCGCCATCAAGTTGATGCCGACTTGTCGTGACCCAATAGAAAAAAATAGAACCACCCCTGGGAGTTTCCGAGACTGTACCTCTTTAAGGGAGTAGAAAGCCTCATCTTTCTCCTGTGGAGTGGCTAGTAGTTTTGAACTGCTGAGCTTCCGGTTAGTAGCCCATGTGGACCACCATGCCACTAAGGCTCCTGAGGGATAGAGGAGTGTGAGAAACAGGAGTCACTGAGAGTGAACTTCTGGGCTTTCACGTCATTCATTCTGTTTCTCTGTAAAAAGTATTCCTTCTCTTCCATGTACGGCTAACAGGATGAGGCAGACAGGAGTTTGGATGATGAACTCTGGGTGATTTGTAGACCTCATCTGTGGAGGTCTTCATCCTCACCATCATCATCTCCACACTGTTTTGGTTGTGTGCATAGTCGATTCTAGCTCCTAGCTACGCTAGAGGGCCACCCCACCCCCCACCCCCAGGCTTTCCAGGGTAATCTGAAACGGACTGCCAGTTTTAGGGGGTGGTTTTTTTTCCTCCCACAGAAACAACTAGTAAGTTCAAATGGCCAACATTTCCCTTAGCCCCCCAGCACTTAACCATTGCTCAGCTAGGGCCTCCTTCCCCATAATGGGGATAAGGGAACATTGAGGGAGTGATTTGCACATCGTACAGAGGAAGGTTTAGAATGGGTCACCCCAGGGCCGGCCTCAATGGCTGTAAGAGCTTGAGCAAATTACTTCTGTATGTCAGCCCAACCAGGAGCCCGGTGCTGTTGGGTAAGCTTTGCGCTGCTAACTGCAATGTCAGTGGTTCAAACCCAGCAGCTGCACCGCAGGAGATTAGACTGTCTATTCCCACAAGGATTTAGTCTACAGAACCCTACAGTGGGCTGCTCTGAATTCGCAATCAACTGATGGCAGGGCAGTGGATCTGGGATTGGTTGGTTTGTATTCGTCCTACATTTTCTCGTCTTTTACGCTAGCATGATATCAGCTATCTCTTGGACCAGCCGTGATTTAGTGAATGAAATAAGTAAAGGAGTAGGCATTGCAGGACCCGGGCACTGTGAGCAGCGATAAGCAGCCCAGTCATTTCCCTTTTCCCTGGGCCACCAATCCCGGACGAGGGCAGGCGGCGGCTTCGCGGAGGCCTTGCTCGCCGCCCCCAAGCCGCCAGGGGCCGCTGTAACGCAGCTCCAGCCCGGCGAGCGGCCGCTCTAGCCCCGTCCAGGGAAGTCGCTGTCTTTACCTTCTGCAGGAGCGCGCGCCGCGGAGTCTGCGCCCACTTGTCCTCGGGTCTGCCCTGCCGCCAGCCGCGAGCCACTGCCCTCCTGCCGCCCACCATGGCCCTGCTGCACTCTGGTCGCGTCCTCTCCGGAGTCGCCGTCGCCTTCCACCCAGGCCTCGCCGCCGCGGCTTCTGCCAGAGCCAGGTAAGCGGAGAAGGATGCGGAGACGGAGCCGGGACGATGGGCCTGCCCGGCGGGCTGCGGGGAATCCAGGACATTGTCCTCCCGACACACGTGCGCGCGCGCACAGACACACATACCATCCCCACTTTGGGTACCCCCTCGATTTTCTTGCCCGGGGGGGGGGGG
>NW_022106189.1:21601726-21612690 GCF_000313985.2 Echinops telfairi | reverse complement strand
GGTTTCACGGGCGCCGGCGTGCTGGGCCGGAACGGCTTGTCTCTGCAGCCCATGACCTTGGGGCCGGGCACACTCCTTGCTGGTTTGTCGCCTGAGCGCCCTTGGTGGCCCCCTGCCTGTTAGACTGTGTGGGAAGGGCTTGAAGCTCTTCAGAGTTCTGGTTGTGTAGAAGACACATCTCCAACCCCCACCCATTCCGAAATTCACTCTGCTCTTTCATTCAGTAAATATGTCGTAACCTCAGTGTGTCTGTGAGCCGGGCACTGGACCAGCTGGCAGTTACGGCAAGGAACCAGCCTGAGACAGGGCCGGTGTCACGTAAAAAAATTACAAATGTGTCATTTCAAACTGGGGTAATGTATTGCACAGCGGGAAACTTAAAGCGAACTAATCATTCACTACCCCTAGTAGAGACCTGGTGCAGTGGATAAATTCCCTGAACGCCAACTGAAAATGGTCGGGGCGTGGAAAGTACCAGCCAATCCGTGGAAGAAATGTGTGCTGGTGCCTCAAGGTGCCTCAGTCCAGATGACGGCCCGGAAACCCTGCGGGCCAGTTCACATCTGCCCTCCAGCGTGGCAGCTTTGGTTTGGGTTGGATTTATTAGAAACCTGAGACTGGAGAGTAATTACTTCAAGAAGCAGATTGAGGCCAGTGAACTTAAAGTGGTACCGAGGGAGGGTCCAAGGAGTCCCCTCAGTGCTATAAATGCTTTGTTGGCAGTTCAAACCCACACTGAGGGGTCTGGCGATCTGCTCCCAAAAGTCATGGCCTTGACAGTTCTAGGGAGCAATTCGCCTCTGCACACGTGGGGCATCCTGAGTAAGAATCCACATGCCTGTAACAGCAGTGAGGGATGGAGTCCCACACCACCCCCTACTCCCTACCTCTAAACTACAGAGAGCAAAACCTTGGCCTCACGTTTGAATGTGTGCTTATGCGGGATACCCTTAAGCCAGCAGAACAGCCTACCCTTTCCAGGCTCCCGCTCTTGGCAAGACTGTTTTTTGCCCAGGCCTTCACACTTCCTTCTCTGCCTGATTTGGCCCTTTCTTGGCATGCTGTCAAGGAGTGCTCTTTAAACCTGCCCACTTAGTATTAGGGAGGACTGGACTACCCTTTATAAAGGAGCCCCGATGGTGTAGTGGGTTACATGTTGAGCTGCTAACTGCTAGGTAGGGGATTCAAAACCACCAGCTGCTCTTTGGGAGAAAGATGTGGCTTCCTCTTCCCACAAAGATGTACCTTCTACGAGACCCACAGCGGCAGCTCTGTTCTGTCTTGTTAGACCCCTGTGAGGCAGAACGGACTGGATGGCAATGAGTTTGAGTTGTTTCAGTTGCCATTAATAAAGAGCTGGAGGAAAGAGCAATTTGTGGTAAAGAGAAAGTCTTATTTCACTGTTGCTTTGATCTTAAAAGTAATTCTCTGGATTTATGGATTTGACTGAGTGGCCTAAATCTCGACCTTCTAGTACTTGGTGAACATCCCTGTGGGTGTGACCTTTTTGTCATCCTTGGAGGCTGAGAAGCTGGCCGATTCTTCTGCCTCTTGCCCATTTGAGTGTAAGCTCCACAGGAGCAGAGCCCTTCCCCACTTTGTTCACCATTACATTTCTCTTAGAGCCATGCTTGCCTTACTGTCCAAAGTGAATGTTGTTATGGTAAGCCCTGACTTTTTAAATTAATGCAACAGAAACAAATGCATATGTCACTGTGATACTGTATCTTAAAGGCTAAACAAATGGGGAGATCTCTGCTGTACAAAATGTGTAAGGAGGGGGAGAATCTTAACACTTTGAGGAGGGTTGCTATGAGTCAGAATCTACTGGATGGCAGCGAGCTGTAAGTCCTTCTGTGTTAGTCTGGGTACTTTAGAGAAACAAATCCACAGAAACTCGTGTATAAGAGAGAGTTTTATATAAAGGGTAAGTGCACATCAAGAAAACATCCCAACCCAGTGCTGCCCAAACCCACAAGTCCAACATTAGCCCATGTATCCAACACCAATCCACAAAGTCCTCTTCCATCTCACAAAACACACGCAATGATGCCAACTGCAGGAGGAAAACCCAATCAGTGAATGTGTAAGCATCTCAGTGCTGGCAGGGGTCTCCACACAGCTGCTCCAGCACCCAGGCCTGCATCCGGGTAGGTCCATGCGGCTTCTCCTTGGGGATGTCTTGCAGTAAATGAGCCTTGCCAGCTGAAGCAGGGAACTGGCTAAGGCAACTGCACCCTGGTCCGACCATCACAAAGAGACCCGAGAACTAGAAAGGCGAGGCTTTATCCCTCTGCCCTTCAATTAACCCACTCAGCTACTCAGGCATGCTTGGCTGACAAAGCAGTTGCCCTGTCCTCTGCTTTGTGTGCCTGGATCTCCCCCACAGTCCAGTGCTGCAAGAGTCTGGTCGCGTCATAAACTCCCACTGCCATCGAGTCAGCGGCGATTCATAGCAACCCTGTAGGACAGAGTAGGGCTCCTTAGGGCAGTGGTTCTCAACCTTCCTATACAGTTAATACAGTTCTGCATGTTGTAGTGACCCCCCAACCATACAATTATTTTCGTTGCTCCTTCATAACCATAATTTTGCTACTGTTATGAATCGGGCAACCTCTGTGAAAGATTATATGTAGAGCCCTGTAATTGGTTCCCCCTCTCTACTCCACCCTCCCGGTATCACCACTGATCCTGAAGAGATCAACGGTCCTGGATTCCCTGTGTTTCCAGTTCCTCTCTGTACCAGTGTACATCCTCTGGTCTAGCCAGATTTATAAGGTAGAATTGGGATCATGATAGTGGGGGGAAGGAAGCATTAAAGAACTAGAGGAAAGTTGTATGTTTCATCATTGCTATACTACACCCTGACTGGCTCATCTTCTCCCTCTGTTATGATTTTAACAGAAAGCCTGAGTATGTAAACTCCCCCCACTGCCCTGTACCTACACCCAGATATCGTCACAGGCCAATGAAGACAGGGAAATTTCGATGCTGACACATTTTTATTTATAATTACTTGGATTTGTTTTGTTTTTGATTATTTTGTTCTACTGACTAGATTTTTAGTGAAGGCGGTGAGGAAATATGGACCCATTTGGAAGGCCTGGGTAACAGTGGTGCAGTAATCGGTACTTAGCAGATTAAAATTTAGGGTTGCCTCCACTTGTCTTTAGCTCTGGGACCTTGGATAAGTTAATCTCATGTTAAGATAAGTCAACTGTGAGGGTTGGGGGAAGCATTGTGGAAATTGTAAAGGGCTAGGTAGGCTTGAAGGAGCCCCAGCGACAGTGGTATTGAGTTGAGCTTTGGTTCAAAAAGTCAGCAGTTCAAAACCACCATCCTTTCCATGAGAGAAAGCCAGGGCTTTTTACTCCCCTAAACAGTTACCATTTCAGCAACTTATGGGGCAGTTCCACTTGCCCTATAGGATTGCTATGAGTTGGCATTGACTGGATGGCAGTGAGTTTGGGAATTTGTCTGTTGCTTTGTTTAGGTAGCTTTGAAGAGACCTGGTGGCACTGTGGGTTTGGTGTCAAGCTGCTCACCACAAGGTTGGTGGTTCAAACCTACTAGCCACTCTGAAAATGAAAGATGAGGCTGTTTGCTCCTACAAACTTTTAGTCACAGAAATCCTGTAGAGGTTACAATGAGCGTTATCGACTTGCTGACAGTGCGTTGGGTTTGGGGTTTAGATAGGCTAAAGCTTTGGGCAAATTGCAAAACATGTGAATTCGAAATGCTTTTTTTATCTGAGTTCTTTGTGCTTTTGATTTAGTCAATATTGCTCAGTAGCGGAAGCTTTGAACTGATGTCCAAAGTGCAGGGCCACAGGTCATCAGTATCAATTCTGTCCCTGGGCACTCTTGTTTCCATTTAGTACTACCTTTTTAAAAACAGTAGAGAGAGTTCTTCACCTTCCAAGGAGTGGAATAAAGAGCACGATTACTAATTTAAAGCTGATGGAACGAAGTCTCCCTAGTCTTTCTGAAGGAGCTGTGGGTTCGATGTTGGGAGAAAGAAGAGGCTGCCTGCTCCCAGAGAGCCTGGCAGTTTGGAAACCCTGTGTACAGTAACTGAATCAGAATAAACCAATGGTGGTCAGTGGGGTTTGGTTTTACTTCTATACAAAGACGCTTCACAAAGTCTACATACACAGAATGAAAAGATCATGAAGTTTTGTTATACTGTGGTGACTTGGATGTCGCTGGAAGCTGTGCTGGCGGATTTCAGACCTGCAGCGTCCCCGTGCTGGGAAGGCTTCAGGGACAATCGGGCAAGGAGCAAACGTCTAATGGAGCACAACAGACCATTGCCTGATGCTGTACCAGGCACCGTTTCCTTGTGTCATATGTAAGCCACCATGAGTCGGCAGCTAAGAACAGCACTTATATTGACATGATTGAAAAGACCTATTTTGAAATTGCTTTTAGAATTCTTTAGGAGATATGTCTCTCCTCTCTCAAATTTCTGCCAGGACTGGACTCAGGACTACGGCTTCTGAGAGAATCTCTATGCTAAACTTTTTAACCGACTTGGCAAATAAGACAACTTAAGAAGGGGGCCTTCTGTCCTGGTTAGGGGCAGGCTGGGAGTAATTCCAGTCAGCTAGGAGCTTATCTCTGTCACTGATTGAGAGCCTGAGAGACAGAGCCATCTTTTCAACATGGAAAACTACTTGTAAAAACTGTTCTCTTATAATCAAATATGTCCTTGACATTCAAAACTGTCCTTTCACTCAGCAGTTAATGAAAGTGATACAGGCAAACAGGTGGCTACATGTTTTCTAAATCCTGGGTAAGAACGAATGCTTTCGTTAAGTTAGTTCTGCAGTTACTTTGAGATAACTGTGTTTCTTAGTATCGCCTAGGTCAGTGGTTCTCAACCTTCCTAATGCCTCGACCCTTTAATACAGTTCCTCATGTTGTGGTGACCCCCCAACCATTAAATTATTTTCGTTGCTACTTCATAACTAATTTTGCTGCTGTTATGAATCGGGTGACCCACAGGTTGAGAACTGCTGGCTTAGGTGGTGTTTCCCAACACTCCTCTGGGGTGCTGGGATAACCCAGGGGGCTGCAACAGTGGGCACTTACACTCTATCCTGGATTATGGGCTCCAGAACCAACAGTTTTCATTGTGGGGTATAGGTGGTGAGTTATTTATTCATTCTGAAAAGGAAAAGGTAGAGACCAAGTAGTTTGAGAGCTTGTTGCTTAGGTACTAGGAACAACCTGGTAGCTTAACTCAGTGAAAAAGTATGGGCAGGATTTTGAGTCTTGACCTTACACTCTTGTCGGAGAAGGGTGACAATGTTTCATGAGAGTCTAGAAAAAAACTAAGTGATAATGAAAGAGCAGGAAAGATTCAGTTTCATTTGTAAGTCCTGTGACCGCATGTTCCTCGATAAATATTAAAATGTTTTGCATTTTCCGATGGAAGCAAGTCAAGTCATTGGGAAGTTTCTAAGAGTTAAAAGCAGCAGCCGCAAAGACACACAATCCTGCACCATCATGATCTACTTGTAGGCATGACATAGATGTGCAGACTGAATAGGTGAGGGAGGGATAATGGGAATGTTTCCACAAATATGTATAATTCGACAGAAGATATTTGTGAATACTTCTTAGACATAACTGAACACTGAAGGAGAGAGATGTCCTAGGACCATGACCTCGGGAACAGCAAGGTCTGTTGACATCATGTAGTTCACACTGACAGTGTTCTCTGCCCTACGTGGGTGAGTAGTAACTGGTTTTAAAACTCATGAGCAGCTATCTTAAGATCTTAACCATTGATCGCTCCCCTTCCAGAGGAAAAGAGGGATAAAAACCAAAAGACATGGAAGCAATTAATCCAGTGAACCACACAAACATCAGTCTCAACCCTGACTGAGACCAGAAGAACTAGATGGTGCCCAGCTACCACTACCAACTGCTCTGATAAGGATCCCCTTGGAACAATGGTTCTCAAGCTGTGGGTTGCAACGCCTTTTGGGGTCAAATGACCCTTTCACAGGGGTTGCCCAATTCATCACAGTAGCAAAATGCGAGTGATGAAGTAGCAATGACAATAATTTTATGGTTGGGGTGTTACCACAACATGAGGAACTGTATTAAAGGGTTGCGGCATTGGGAAGGTTGAGAACCACTGTCTTAGAAGGTCTTAGATAGAGTAAAAGAAAAAAATGTGGACCAGAACTCAAAATCATAGAAGAGACCAGGCTTACTGGTTGATAGAGATTGGTGGAATCCCCAAGACCATGGCCCTTCATCACCCTTCAGGTCTGGAACTGAATTCACCTTCTAGTAGAAAAATCAACCATTTAAAATCAAAAGGGTAGCATTTAGCCAACAGGAGTGCTAAAGGGGTAAGGTAAGAAGGAGAAACTGGAAACACGGGGAGAAAGCTGGATATGTGATGGGGGGTTGCAGTGGATAACTTAAGACAAAATGTGTGTGAATGTGGAATGCAAAACCAATGATCTGTTCCGTTCAACCTTCATCTAATTCCCAATAAGAGGGAAAAAGTATATACATTTTCAGTGTTCATTTATAATACATAGTCATAGCTGTGGCCCACATAAATAAAAGCTGTTTGGGAGCTACAGTACATTTTAAAGAGTGTTAAGTGTCTCAGAGAGAGGATGGCAAGACTTTGGGCGTGTTGTCTGTAGAAGGGCACCCTGCTTGGCAGTAAGGAGGAAGAGCCCAAGTGACCTGCACTGGCACAGTGACTCACAGTGGGGTCAAGGACACCAACTGCAGCATTAGGAGAACTGAGCAGAGAGGCCAACTCCACAACAAAGACAAGGGTCCATGGATCAAATCTTTGGAGAACTTCTTAGAATAGGGGTGGGGGTGGAGATGGGGCTATACCGATGCCCTTTTCTGTGGACCTAATTCACCTGGCTCAGTCAGATGACTCATGGGCATGAGTGACTTCTGCAGTAACTTCTAAATGACTATTTAAGGTAATATGACTCTCCAAACAAACGCACTGCCATCTAATAGATTGTTCACTCCTAGCAACCCTTTAGGACAGGGTTTCCAAGACTGTCATTCTTTTTTTTCTTCCTTACGATCATTTTCTTGGGGGCTTTTACAACTCTTGTTACAATCCATGCATCCATTGTATCAGACATATTAGTGCATACATTGCCATTGTTCTTTTCTAGACATTTACTTTCTACTGAGCCCTTGGGATCAGCTCTTGGGACTGTAAATCTTCACAGGAGTAAAACGCCTCGTCATTCTCCCTCGATGGTTTCAAACTGTGGGCTTTGCGGTTGGCAGCTCAGTGTGCCATCAACAGTGCCACAGGGCTCTCATTACGTCTCACAAAACAAATAATGAACACTGGGGGCATTCTAATGAAAGAGGCCATAATCTGTTAGAACCACTCAATTTTTAACTCCTAAATCTAGCAACGCTCTGTCCTTTTCGTTGCTGCTGCCACCACCCTGGTCCAGGCCCACATCTGCTCTTTCTGGGAAACCAGCTGCGTCAATGACCCGCAGGCATCCACCTCACCACTCTGCCCTCAGTACCCCCACCCAGCGACCAGCTGGGCTCTCAACAACACAAGTCCATTCACATTGTGCCCCTCACCTGGTCTTCACGGTGACGGTGGTAGTGGTGGTAGTTGCCATTGAGTGGCTTCCAGCTCATCTAACCACCATGTGGTCACCACTCAAAACTCACTGCGATGGAGTCAGTTCGAACTCGGCAGCCCTGTAGGACAGAGTAGAACTGCCCTTGTAAATCTATAGGAGCAGAAAGCCTCATCTCTCTCTCTCAGCAGCTGGTGGGTTGAAACTGCTGTAACCAATTACCCCGGGGCTGCTGTGGTAATCGCAACTCCCTTTGATAGATCTCCCATGTTTCACAGCATCCAAAATAGAACCCAAGAACCTACATGCTTAAGCACTCCAGATGATGCTCTAACAAGCTTGGGGACAAGGGGGGGTGGGGGATCAAGACTCTTGGGACATCATATAAAACTGTTACATTGGCCCTTGCTTACTTATCTCTGTTCTTCTGCCCGATTACTTGTCTGGGGAATTTAGGTCAGGTTTACACTGCTCGGAAAAAACCTGCCCGGGAACCCTGGTGGGGTAATGGGTTGCAGGTTGGACTGGTAATCGTCAGGGCAGTAGCTTAGATTTCACCAGCCATGCCAAGGGAAAAGAGGAGGCTGTCAACTATCAGAAAGATCTAAAAGTCTCATGACCCCCAAAGGGAAGTTCTACTCTGTCTTACAGGGTTTCTATGAATCGGTATCAACTCATGTGTCCTGCCCTACCCTTCTGCTTCTCAGAGCATTTGTGTTGAAATTAATGGTCTTCTCCAGGCTCCGGCAAACTACTGTGAAATCATACACTTTGCTGTGTTTGCTTCTTCTGGCATGTGAGTGTGTATAAGCACACAGACATCTCTGATCGTGGGGAGCCAGCCAACTTGCCTGATGCCCTTGCTGTCTTTCTCCTTTCAGCTCCTGGTGGGCCCATGTGGAGATGGGGCCTCCGGATCCCATTCTGGGAGTCACTGAAGCTTTTAAGAGAGATACCAACAGCAAAAAGATGAACCTGGGAGTTGGGGCCTACCGGGATGACAATGGAAAGCCCTATGTGCTCCCTAGTGTCCTGAAGGTGAGCATCTGTCTGCTGCCAAATCAGACCAGGAGAGTGTTGCACTGGCGACACTGGCACCGACCGGGCTCAGCTCTTGGGATCTGGGGCTGTCGTCTCCTTGGCTGTCACAGGCAGTGCTGGGAATTGCATGGTCTCTCCCTGATTGATCCTGCTGTGGTAATTATAAAGATCGGCAGAGTGTCCTGTGTTGGTGCCCTGGTGGCATAATGATTAAAGCACTCAACTGCCCACTGAAAGGTTGGCAGTTCAAACCCACCAGCCACTCTTCAGGAGAAAGACGTGTCAGTCTGCTTCTGGAAACCCCATGGGGCAGTTCTGTTCTGTCCTGTCCTCCAGGGTCACATGAGTTGACATTGCAAACTTACTGGGTTTGAGTGGCTGTCCCTAGAGGGCAGAGCAGAACTGCGCCCTAGGGTTTCCAAAACTGATCTTTGTCAGAGCAGCCATTCTCATCTTCCGCTCAAGGAATGGCTGCTGAGTTTCACCCGCCCATCCACAGCAGCCCGACATGGAAACTCATTACACCAGCAGGGCTCCTTAAGCATGAAGGCTCGTTTCTCACCTTTTGATTGTTGCAACTGTCATGTGCTGTCGAGTCAATTCCAACGCATATGTTGATTGCCATGGTAAACTCTTTCTAGATTACATGTTTATACCCTTCCTGCCTTGTATAAGGATGCTTCTTCATTTTTTCCTCTTAATTTTGGTAGTTCTATTTGTAATCTTTTGATTGGTTATCATGTAGCTTTAAAGACTATAACTGCCATATCCCCCTTAGAATACATTTCTTTTCTTCTTTTTTTAAGAAGCTCCTCTGATGGACTGTGCATATGCTGCTCCTGCTCTGTCATTACCAGAAAAGGCGGGGGTGGGAGTGGGGTGACGTGACTTCTGGGCGGCAGATCTAGGACCCGCAAGAGAGCGTTGCAGAAGCGCCCTTTGGCTGAGGATAAGGAGCTCTGTAACAATCCAAACTCTCAGTGGCCAGGCTAGCTGAGGCCCTCGTCCCCATCAGTGGACCAGGGATGGACTGACTTCTGAAGAGTCTTTTTTTTTTTTTGTTTTTGTTTTTTTTGTTTTTTTGTTGTTGTTTTTTGTTTGTTTGTTTTTTTCTTCTGAAGAGTCTTAACTGTGCTTGTAGACGAGCACCACTGGGCACTTTGTACATGACCCCAGAGAACTAACCCTTCTCGCTCGTAGGAGGTGTGGAAACAGCTGTTTTTCCATTTACAGTTTGAGGAAACTACGACCCAGCTTAAATACATAGCTAGTAAGGTCAGCTAAGCCTCCATCTACGTCCGTTGTTGCTCATAAAAACATCATTCTTGTCCATTCCAAAAATGTCACTTTTCTATATATTTCTTGAAAAGCTGCAAAATATGGTTTAAAATAAAAGGTGTTTTCTGTTCTGCAGCATAAAATATCTGATTTTCTATCTGCCCCTTTTCATGGACAAGAACTTCAAAAGCCATGCTTTTGACATGGATGAACCTTTGAGAACGTTGGCCTGTAAGTGACCTAAGTCAGTCACAAAAGGACAAATCCCACTGACGTGGCATATGTAGGCACGGCAGATGGAGAGCAAAGCTCATTAGTGGGTTACCGGGGGTGGGGAGAGGCGAGTCACAGCTGAGTGGTCACTTTTGGGGATGGGGATGGGGATAGAGATATGAGTATACTGATGGTTGTACAACAGGATGAACGTAGATCTCACCCTAAACTGTGCATGTTTGAAAAAAATGTTAAATTTCCAACTTTTTTAATGTATATTTACCACAGTAAAACAGTTGTAAAAGATGCTCATAAAGTGAGGCTCCCAGGAGGAGGTGAGTTGAGAGCCAATGCAAAATCCACTGTGAGGAGGGCGTAGTGTTCCTGGTCGCATTTGGCCAATTGAAACGTGTCCGAGAGGTGAACGATGGGTAAACATGATAATGGGGCAGGAGGAAAGGGGAAAAAAGTAAAAATTATATATAGGTATAAATATAGATATGTGTATATGTAAATAAAGATATGTGTATGTGTATACACACGTACATACAACAAGGAACCAGATGGACTTTGGGTCTCGACTTAAATCTTACTGCAAGAACGGTTTGTTCTAATGTGATATGATACCTTCCCAACATGATTGCTGAAGACAAAGTGTGTGCATAAACAAATGTGAAGAAAGCTGATAGTGCCCAGCTATTAAAAGACATAGCACCTGGAGTATTAAAGGCTTGAAGTTAAACAAGCAGCCATCTAGCAGGGTAACAACAAAGCCCACATGGAGGAAGCACACTAGCCTTGTGTGATCATGAGGTGTTGATGG
>NW_022106189.1:21598651-21599664 GCF_000313985.2 Echinops telfairi | reverse complement strand
AAAGAAAAGAAACCAACAGGAGCTCCTCGGGAGGCCTGTGGGTAGGCTTACTCCCACAAACAGTTATATTACGTTCTCAGAAACCCACGAGGGGGTCGGGGAGGAGTCAGCATTGACTTGATGGCAGTTAATTTGGGTTTGGGGAGAGTTGCCTAGGTTGCCCCCACCCTCATGTTCTGAGCTCTAGTGTGGATGCAGGAAACAGGCCACAGGTGGGCTGGGAAAGCTCAGCAGGGGCAGGTGGCCAGCACTGCTCTGCTGCCCACGCAGGCAGTGTGGTCGCTGAAGGAGAAAAGGTGTTGCTTTCAGGTCTGGACACATCACTGCTGCCCCGAGTGGCTTGTCTCCTCTGCACTTCTTGAAACACACTCCTATGGGAGAAAGATGGCCCTAGATGTCACCACGCATAAGACTTTTACAAACACAGTCCCGAAGGCCCCCAGAGAGTAGCCCAGTTGCTGCTGTCTGTCAAGGTTGGACGGGTGCTGCCAGGCCAGGAAGGGCTGACAGACATGCAGGCCCGTGAGCACTGTGGTGGGAAAATGTGTTTTTTAATTTTTCATTTCATTGTATGTGGTAGTATTTATGGGTAGGGGTAAAGAACCTTAAATTTAGCCAACATTCTCCCCAGCAAAAATTAGACTGGTTTAAATTCATGTGTTAATTCTTCAAGACAGAGAAAAGCATACAGCCTCTCCTCCCCCGCCCCAAGCTCTATCAGAATAGCCATGAGACAGATAAGACAGAGACAGAGCATGGTGTGGTTGATTTCCATACACTCCCAACTAAAAATGTCCGTATTTTCAATCCCTTCGTGGATTTTTCCGTCTGTCAGTGTGGCCACTTGTAACCCAAGTATGAGACGAGCCTGTCTTAAAATAACACCAGCTTGTCCTTTATAAATGGCTGTGCCTTTGTGACTCATTCGTGCCCACAGGTCTGCAGTCTGCCAGGCTGGGGGGTTCCTGTCCTGCGCAGGCAGATTAAGTCCAGTCTTTGGGTTTCCCCCACTT
>NW_022106189.1:21593509-21596471 GCF_000313985.2 Echinops telfairi | reverse complement strand
CCACATGTGATTATCGGCCAGGCTGGCACAATTAACTAACTCAATGACAGTGAACGGTTTTTTGTAATAATATTTTTATTAACATATCTTACTCATTCCAGTATATCCCTACCCTTCCCATACAGTTCTGGTTGTTCAATCCCACTGCGTGGGGCTATACAGTCATCAGTGCTATCAACTCCCCCACCCTCAGGGAACTGCTATGCCTGTCAGTCTCTGAGGGCTCATCTACCATGTACCGAGCAGTCTTAAAATGTACAGATGAACATACGCAAGTCTAACGTGACCAATGAGGTATATCACATGCGGACCACAATAGTAAGGGGAGGAAATCTTAAGGAACTAGAGGATAGTTATGTGGTTCATCAGTGCCACACCACACCCTGGATTTATCCTCCATTCCATGAGGCCTACTAAGAGGGACTGTCCAATTGTCTTACTGGTGGACTCTGGTTCTCCACTACATCCACTCCCCTTCTCATCAGTTTGGATGTGTGGTTTTTTAACTTGTGATACTCTTCCCATAGACATCTCATGATCTCAGACTGGTGTGCTTCTTGTGAGCTTTGTTGCATCTTTGCTAAATGGCTGCTTATTTAACACCAAGCCTTTACGACCCCAGATGCTATAACTTTTGATAGCTGGGCACCATCAGCTTTCATTACCGCATTTGCTTGTGCACCCATTTTGTCTTCAGGGATGATCGGGTCAGGGAGGTGGTTATCATACAGTGCCACATTATTAGAACAACCAGTCTTGTACAGAGGTAAGGTTTAATTAGAGTGTGGGGTACTAGCCTCCACAATCAAACAGGTCCAAGGGGCAGTTGTGTAATTAAGGGATAAAAATTAAAGAGACATCAGACAAAATAAAGAATGTGAATGCTCACCTCCAGAACAGCCATGATTTCAGCAGCCAGATCCACAGAGAGAGAGAATATATTTCCAACCAAGGCTTATGTACACTCGGGATGTGCAAGTCCCCCTAATTACAGGTAACCACATGCATACCAGAAAGGGGCTGCGCAATAGGCATACCCCTGACAGGAAGTAGACAAGCTAGGTGTATACATGAAATAGGAAGGGGAAGCACTGGGGGCATACATGTGACAGGAAGGCACAAATGTAACGAGATGGGCGGGCTCAAGAGTCAAGATGGCGGCCTAACTTTGGTCGTCCCTGATTTGGCTTGACCTTAGGTGTCTCCGGGCGATCCTTCAGGGAACCATCCATTATCTATATCAAAAAGGAGTGGGCTCTACTTGGGTGGGACACACTATAGGTTCTGATTCCTCTAGGTGGCTGAGAACCTTCAGGCAGATGACCTTTAAGCAATTGACCTCCAAGTGTATAGTTAGTGACCATGTGTTAGCAAACAGCACCTTAGGTTTGGCATATATTATGGGGGGACAGCCTGCGGAATAACTTTTCTGTTTCCCACTGTAGAGGCCCAAAGTTCCTATGTTTCCTTGTTGCATTTACATGTATATACATATAGAAACAAATATACACGTTTATACATATGTGCTTATATATATTGGGTTTTGTTTTCTCCTCCCCCACTATTGTGCTTACCTGTCATTCACCTCTCAGTACTTCCTCTCATACAATTTGATCAAACACATCCAGAAAAGCAATACCCTCCTCTGGGTCCATTTTAGAATTCTTACTCTACCCCTGTACCCGTCATTGTTGTCTCCCTGCCCCCCTTCTCCCTTCCCCTGCCCCCCAAGAATCTTCGGTCTGGCTGCTGTCTCCTTAAGACTGTCCAAACTACTTTTCTTGTATAAATCAACACCAAAAAATACCAACAAAATAAGAATAAAAACACAGCCAAAAATAAACGCCCACCAACATACAGATAGCCACCCAACTAACAGAGATCGTGACATAGTGCCGCAGTCGTGTTGAAAAGGCGAGTTTCCCCTCGGTCCACATTGCCATTCCCGCAGTCCGGGACGGGGCATCTTGTGCCCACCACCCCGTCCATTTACGCCGTAGACTTTCAGTGTGGCCCCCTTGTGAGTTCTGCTGAGGAGCCAAGCGTTGCCTCCCGACTCAAAAGTTCACACTCGGGTTCCTCCCATCACTGATCTGTTGTGCTCCCCTCCTAGCCTACCCCCATGAGAATGCCCTTTGTCCCCCAGCCTGGGTGTAGGTAATTCTATACAAAGCTTATTGCTGGCTAGCCTGCACAGGTGACATCCACTAGGCCCAGTATGCCGGCTGCATGTGCCCATCAGTGGGTAGTTGTGCCACCTCTGCTGTCCTTGTTGTTGCCCTTAGCACTACCCTTTTCCTTCCTGTAGCCCAGGCAGGAGCCAGAAAAGGCACTCGGCAAGATCACGTGCGTTTGCTGCTTTTTCCATTTTCTGTCACGTCTAAGCTTCAAACTGCGGCGGCGTCAGGAAAGCAGCATTGAGAAGCTGATGAGGTGGTTCCCATGAGCCGCCCCTGGCCTGCCTGGAAGTGGGCCAGAGGCACAGTTGCCCGTGTAGAGTCTGGTGCTGAGCTCTAGCACTTCCGGGGCCTGTGATGACTAGACCAAAACAGTGGCCCAGGTCAGTGGGCACTGGAAGAAGGTTCTGCTTGGCTAAGCAGCGTCTCTGGGCAGAATGAGATTTTTTTTCTTTCTTTTTTTTAAGATTTTGTTTTTTCTTGGTGTCTCCTAGGGACCATATTTTAAAAAGTTTAAAGTAAAAATTTAAAAGTTGTGTGTTACTACCCTACCTCTAGTAAAATGAAAATATCTCCCAAAATGGGGGTGAGTGGGAAAACTGGTGTGTGGCGCTGTGAGGCAGGCGTAGCCCTGCAAGCCCAACTCGCCAGGGTCTCGGGGCGTCTTCAGAGGGACCGCTTCAAGTTTGGTCTTCGCTTTCCTTCCCAGAAAAAGAATCTTTTTGCATTCTTTGACATGGCCTACCAAGGCTTCGCCAGTGGAGATGGTAACAAGGACGCCTGGG
>NW_022106189.1:21590903-21592902 GCF_000313985.2 Echinops telfairi | reverse complement strand
CAGTTGAAGATTTTGATCCGTCCCATGTATTCCAACCCCCCTCTCCATGGGGCCCGGATTGCCTCGACCATCTTGACCACGCCGGAGCTTCGGAAACAATGGTAAGGGCTCAGTGACCCTCCCACCACTGCTCCCTCGGAACAGTGTTCTAACTGGACTCCATTGGCATGCGGTACATGGAGGGGAGGAGAGCGCGGGGAGAGAGGGTATTTCACCAGCACCGTACACCAGACAGGAGGCCTTGGTGGCACTGTGGGATAAGCACTGGACTGCTTACCACCACGTCAAAGGTTCACGCCCACTAGCCGCACCGAGGGAGAAAGTAGAGGCTACCTGCTCCCCTAAAGATTTACAGCCTCAGAAGCCCTGTGGAGGCAGCCATCAGCCTGAATGGACTCAGTGGCCAAGGGTTTGGTTTGGTTTTCAAACAAGTTGGTTATTTCCTGTAAGTGACCAGCAAAATTCAAAAATGGTACTTTCCGTTTTTCCACGGCCTCCATATTAGTAAAGCCTGGCTTTCCTGAGTTCAAATTCACATTGAAGTATCTCCCATAAGGAAACCTTCTCAAAACAAAAGAAAAAAGAAAGAAAGAAAACTTAAGAAATGTCCCATTTGGGGGGGTATTAATTATCTCTTGATGCCTATTCTCTAAATTGATATCATTCGAGCTTTTTTACCACAGTCTACGGAAGAGTTACATTTCACTTCTTGGCTCCGAACACACGTGCCTGTGCTGGCATGTATATTCACTAAGAGTTCTCGGCTTGATACTTCTTGTTGTCTTCAAATATTTTCTGAATGCCAGTGACGCCTACTAAGTTGGATGAATGTCCATCCATGGGTGACTACTTGATGCATCTTTCTCTAGATCACAGGTTGGCAAACTACGTCTTAGTGGGAAGTCCCACCTGCCCCGTGTATTCATAAATAACGTTTTATTGGAACAGCTACACTACTCAAGCACGATGGGCCGATGTCATGCTGTGCCAGCAGGGCTCAGGAGTGACAGACAGCAGCGCTGATCTGGCCCATAAAGCTTGTGTCTACGTGTCCTTTACAGAGACTTTGCTGAACCTATTTTGTTGTCTGTGTTGTTGTCAGGTGCGGTCCAACTATAGCAATCTTGTACCCAACAGAACAGAACCCTGTGGAACCTGTCACTTGTGTGTGCAGTTAGCCCATGTGCTGAGAAGCCAGATCTCCGAGCACATTCTCAGATACAAAAGCCAAATCTGCTGCGTTTTCTGTTACTCGTCCAGCCGTCACGTGACAACTGCTGTCTGCCTGGTATGACAGTCTGGTTCACGATAGCGGTTTCTAGTACAGTGGGTCTTCACCAGGCTAACCCCCAAATTGACGGCAAATTATGCAAATTTAATTTCCGTTAAAAAATCAATGTGTGCTGCATGCACATTAGGACGTGTGGCAAAGAGGAAACACTTAGGCACGGCTCCCTCCACTGTAGCCCGCGTCCTTTTCCTTTGCCCATTACTAGAACAGAGACGCTGCGTTGTCATCGAGTCAGTTCTGATGCATGGCTGCCCTGTGCAGGGCTCCCGAGAGTAGATCTTTAAGGGAGCACACAGCCTCGTCTTTCTCCCTGAGAGTACCTGACGGGCTTGAACACTGACCTTGAGGTAAGGAGCCCAAAGGACTCCTTGCCGTCATGCTGCATACAATTATCTATGTGTACATGTGCAGTTGACTTTATTTTTGTCACTTAGAATTTATTGAGCTTTTTTCACATACTATGCTTCCTGAGAATAAACCAAGCTTACTGCCACCAGGTCTATCCTGGCTCATAACGACTCCACAGGACAGGGTAAAACTGCCCCTGTGAGTTCCCGAGACCGCGGCTCTGTGGAAGTAGAAAGCTCCATCTTTCACCTGGGGAGCACCTCAGTGGTTTCAAACTGCTGGCCTTGCAGATAGCGGCACTGCTCATAACCACTGCACCATCGGTCTCCTGTTTTTGAGAGTAGACACAGCAAAACACAC
>NW_022106189.1:21587428-21589322 GCF_000313985.2 Echinops telfairi | reverse complement strand
GTGTGGAGGCTGGGTGTGTGTGGAGCAGAACTGCCCCACATGGCTCGCTGGCGGTGCACCAGAACTTTTCTGCAGTAAACCACCAACCTTTAGGTTAATCAGTTGAGCACAAACTGTTTGAGGCGCCTTGGGACCAGTTTTGTAGAGCCTTTGTCTTCCTGAATTAAAGTCAGCCCGTCTTCTTTTTCCCCCTCCTGATTTATTTTTCTAACATCACATATAAAACTGTTTTCGTTGCCTCGTAGAAATGGTGTTCTAAAATAAAATAGAATGTAATTAGATTTGTTGCCTGAAGCCATTGATAGACTCTGGCTCAAAGCCAGACTTGAGGAACCTTGGAGAAGAACCGGAAGAGGCTCTAGGGGTGCAGTATTTAAGTGCATGGCCATTGACCAAAAGGAGAGCAGTTGGGGGCCACAAAGATCACAGCCTGGGAACCCAGTGGGGCAGTTCCACCCTGGACGGGAGGGGCACTGGAGGAGCTAACTGCTGTGTACTGTGGCATGTCCAGTCATGCTGGGCCAGAATTGAACCAAGCCCCTGCCCTCTTGGGCTTTTCGTATAGGTTGCAGGAAGTCAAAGGCATGGCAGACCGCATCATCGGCATGCGGACCCAGCTGGTCTCCAACCTCAAGAAGGAGGGCTCCTCCCACAACTGGCAGCACATCACTGACCAAATTGGCATGTTTTGTTTCACGGGGCTCAAGCCTGAACAGGTGAGTAGACTCCACTCTGCCCGTGTCTGCCCAATGGAGTGGTCCATGCTAACCTTTTCAGGTTGCTCTAAACATTACTTCAGAGTCCTTTTACGTTAAGGGCAGCGTGTGTGGCGCTCATTTTGTTTGGGGTTTGTTGTTGTTATTGTTCATTGTGGCCCATCTGTACCCTCCACAAGATGCAGGCCTCCTCTCCAGCTGTTTCTCCAACGATCACCTGAATCACCTGCACCCAACCTGGGGCCTGATCATTGCTGTTCTGGGGGTGGGGGTAGCAATTTCATTTTCCACAAATGCTAACTCTTGAGACATTTTTTCCACCTGTTCACATCTCACACTTCATTTTCCTACTCGAAACTGTGGGGCCCTGGTGGCACAGTGGTTAACATGCTCTGCTATTAATCAGCAGGTCAACAGTTCAAAACCAACAGCAGCTGCTCTCGAGGTAAAAGATGTGGCAATCCACTTCTGAACAGAGAACGGCTCGAAGTCAGGGTCGGTGCAAGCGTTGGGTTGGGTTGGCCTTGAAAAGAGCTGCTGTGCTGGCTTCAGGAGCTCACCCACTAAAACTGGAACAGTACAGAGAAGACCGTGCCCCTGCACAAGGGTGGCAAGCAAATTCGTGCAGCATTCCACACCTTACAAAAAGGAAAGAGCTGCCTGCTCTTCCCTTCCTCTGAGCTAGCACTCCAACTTCTGGCCATGGGATTTGAGTCAAGAGTGGACTATTGTTTTCCGCAGCGAACCGATGGCTAATGGGGTGGAACAGTAACTCCAGGAGGGATGCGCTCCTTCAGGCACTCGCTCACACGGATGAGAAGAGCAGCGTGCTCAGGGATGCAGCGGGCAGCAATAAGCCCAGGAGTGGGAGGAGGCTTTCACTCTGTGTGGATGGATGGCCAGCAGGGTCGGGGAACAAAACGCGTCTGAATCGTTGAATGGGAAAACCAGTTGGCTCTGTAAACTTTCACCCAACTGTGAATTTTTATATTTCCCTTTTAATTTAAAACTCCAAGTTGGCTATTGTCCCTTGGCGGGGCTGGGGAATCCTGACCCAGGAAGGTGTGACCTTGCTCTCTTTCTACAGGTGGAGCGCCTGACCAAGGAGTTCTCCATCTACATGACAAAGGACGGCCGCATCTCTGTGGCTGGAGTCACCTCTGGCAACGTGGGCTACC